>NC_052617.1:54222089-54301075 GCF_016545825.1 Eucalyptus grandis
TTAATGGCAAAACCATGTCAAACGTCATACCATAATAGATCGGTAGTTCATGAGATATCAAAGTGGCAAGCACCACATGTGCGAACATATTGTCAGCTCCGGTTATTAGTAATTACTTCTCTATCATGGGTCCATAAATGTTTTAACAATATTAATTTTTGATGAGTATCTAATAATAGATAATTGATACCTATTATAATTAAACAATTTTTTTAAGGATCTTTTAGAGTGAACCCGGCCAAAGCAAGGGGCATGCTAACTAGCGTTTGTATAAATCTAACGATGAGAACTTGTGGACGAAGCCACCGGGAATTAGTAGTGTCCCTTTCAGTCGAGATGTCAGCCCAACTTCAGTTATTATTCTGCTTATGCCATCCCCCGTTGACTTACCAACTCGTTCGAAGTCCCACTCGATCAGCTCCTGCTCTGGTCTACGCTGGGTCGGTCCTCTTTACTCGTTCTACTTCGACTTTTGACCCATTCAATTCTTGTTTATACTGCCCAACCGTAGGCCCTCCTCGCGTCACCAAATGTAACATTGAGATAGCTAGTATAAACACCTAGAGGGGGGGGTGAATAGGCGCACAAACAATTTGTCGAAATACGAAGCAATTCTTAACAAGATGAAATACGATCAAGGTAGAGAGAGAGAGAATTGAACACAGGATTTATAGTGGTTTGGCTTATTCCAAGCCTACGTCCACTCTTCCGCACTGACAGCCCACCGGCTGGATTTCACTATGATTAAAAGAGAAGTTACAGCACAACTTTGCCTTGATTCCACAGTGTAGATGTTCTACCACACCTCCTCAAGGTTTCTCACAAATATAGACTCTCTTTTGTGTACAAGTTTTCGCTCAAAGGAATTGTCTAAATAAAAAGGAGCTTCAGACTTTGGAATTCATCTATCGCACACACCTCGAACAACTAAGAACGTCTTCCTTATATACTCCTTTATGGCATCATACCCGTTGGCACTTACCAAAGGAATTCCTCTAATCTACCCGTTGGACGGAATCAATTAGGAAGATTGTTCGAGCTATTAAAGGAACGTGTTGATAGCCCATCAATTCTGTTCGCCCATACAATCAGGATCTCGGTTTTCATAAGTAGAACCTTCCAATAATATTTAGATAATCATCGAATCTTCAATCATTGAATCAATCTTGATCAATCAAAGGATTTCATTACGTCTTCTCCAGCCACGAGATCTTCTCCAGGATGATAAGGTTAAATCTGAACAAAACATCCAGGTTACGGATAACCTTTCTTCAACGGATTAGAGACTGTCAATGAGGATAGACTTTGAGTCTTGAGTCGGCTGTGGGAAGTCTTCGGACTTTAAATAGCAGTCTGGCATCTTCGTACTAGGCGATGGAAACGTTTTGTCAACTTTAAAACCCACTTCACGAGGATTTCTCCAACAATCTCCCCCTTTTTTGATGGTGACAAAACCTTCCTGCAGATTTGGATAACTTTGACCTGCAAAACATTTCTCAAAACACATATGCATATCTTATAGAGATGAATGGTTAAAAGATTAACACTAGAATCTGCAACCACAGAAAATAGGTTAGTCTAGTATATAATAAAACCATCCAATAAGATATCAATATTTGTTAATAGAAGCAGTCAAGTCCAAGTCTAGCTCAGTTCTCATCTAGACACAAAACCAAGTCAAAGTCTGTCAAAAACAGTTAAACAACACATAAACAACACAATCCAACAAATAAATAAAAGTTTAATGATTGAAAGATTGATCAAATCATGCATCTCTCCCCCTTTTTGTCATCATTAAAAAGGATGAGATGAAGTCAAGATTGCTTGGGAACGCGAAACAAGTGGAAATCTTCCATGGATTGAACGATGCCTTCCAAAGCCCTTTTGAAGTCTTCCTTCGGTTTGTGCAACCTCCTCACTCTTGGCATTGGTCCGATTCTGAATCGAGAGGGCTTGCATCTTATCATTCAATGAACAGGAAGAAGCTTGACTTTCATTCTTCAAACTTTGAACTTCGCATCCCAAGGCATAAATTTGACCTCTCATTTCAAGAGAATATCCATGATTATGCGAAAATCTGCTCCATTATCGTCCCGAGTACTTGCTTCGCTCGATCGATGGAGTAAATGCGATCGACGATAGATCAGCATAATCTCGCAGATTGGCGATGAAGCTTCATGACCTTCCTCTGGAAATTGAGATGCATAAACGTCCTCTGGATCGCGGGTGAGCGGCCCGATTCTTTCACTTGCATCGGGATGTGAAGACGTCCTCCTTTCTCCGATCTCCCCCTGTTTCCATGCCTACAGGTGGAGAAGAGATTTCCTCAGGATCTCCTTCTTCTCTTCTTTCTTCTTCTTCAGGTCTTTCTTCCTCTACTTCTTGTTCTGCTTCTCTTTCTTCTTCTTCCTTCTCCTCTGCTTCTTTCGTCATTCGTTCCGATTCTTTTTGTGGAACAGGACGACTTAAATTCTTCAAAGCCATTGCAGAGATGGTGATGTCTTCGTCATCATCTTCATCTTCAACGAGGAGAGCTCTTCTTTTCTTTGATGGAGCAACCATGGGCTCCTTCCCTTTCTGTTAGCGTGAAGAGAGTTGATGAGATTTTGCAGGAGTCTTCTCCTTGAATTTCTCCAATTCCTTGCTCAGTTCCTTCAGACGCATTTTGGTCACCATTTTCAGACCTATCACCATATGATCGCATGATCGAACACAAAAGATTTGCGGAGGTTGAATATTCAGATGTCTGAATAACTTCGTAACAAGGCTTGGGTAAGGGAGTTGACCTCTGTCCTTCATCACTGCTCTATACATGTGAAACATAACAGTATGAGGGAGAGAAAACTTCTTTCCACAGAGGATGGCATACATCAACTTTGCCTCAGAACTTGAAACATCAGTTTTGGAAGTTGATTTCGGCCGAAGGCAATTAATCACAATCTTATGAAGCAAGATGTTGAATGCATTCATCCTTGAGTAGGTGATCTTCTCATCTGTTCTCCTGCCCTTCACCAGTTCAAGTGTGGCTCGAGCAATGGAAACTTTGATTGGTTGATATCCTCTCTCCACTTCTAACACATAGGGTCCGCATCCTCGATGATTTCTTCCTGTTGTTGATGATCAATGTCTTGAGGACTAGATGGTGGAGAATGACGCTGAGAATGTTGTGGGCTCGCTTGTCATTTCTGGATTCTCTTCCTCCTCAGTAAGATCGAAGTGTGTAGGCCCCTCACTCATTTGCCGTGGTCCACCCTTGCGATTCTCGAAGACTTTCTCGAAGATGACATCTTTCTCGGTTTTGGAAGATTCCTTGCTTGATTTTCCCATGAAAGATAACAACTTTTTGAAGATTAATCAAAGAAGACAAATGGAAATGGAGGATCGATGCTTTCTAGGGTTTTGAGTGTAAAATGAAGAGGAATCGACGAAGTGCACAATCGGTTAAAAAGAGGAATAAATGAATCGTCACAAAGGAAATAATAAAATGCCTTTTCAAAATAACTGTCTTCTTCCGCAAAAATAGCTATTTCAAAAATAACTTCCTTTTTGAAAATGAAACGATGCAATATTTTTGTTGATTAAATATAGCAATAATTAAACACGGTCGACGATCGTACCTTTTCAAGAATAAATTAGAGAGAGAAAGACTTACGGTCGACGGAGTCGTGCCAAGACTCCGTCTTTTCGATAAAGTCTTGTAAGTCCGAGTCCGAGAGTCTTTAGACTTTGATATCCTCATACATCAAAATGTTGAGTCTAGAGCGTATAGATTCAAATTGATTTTTCTCCAAAGGCTTTGTGAATATATCCGCCAGTTGATCCTTTGAGTCAACAAATTGGATTGAAACATCTCCATTTTGAACATGGTGTCTAATAAAGTGATGTCGAATCTCTATGTGCTTTGCTCTTGAGTGGAGAATTGGATTTTTGGTGAGGTTGATAGCGCTGGTGTTGTCGCAATTAATCTCCGTGCATGAGTCTTCAATTTCAAAGTCTCTTAGCTGTTGTTTTATCCACAATTTGCGAACAGTAGCTTCCAAGAACTACATACTCGCTTCGTTGTTGAAAGAGACACGGTGCTTTGTTTCCTTGAAAACCAAGACACCTGTCCGTTTCCAAGCAACCGGCAAGTTCTTGAAGTGCTTTTTTATCAACTCGCAACCGGCCAGATCCGCATCCGAATATCCCATAAGATTAAGGTCTCCCTTCTTAGGATACCAAAGACCAATGCTTGATGATGAAGCAACGTATTTAATGATGCGTTTTGCAGCACTGAGATGAGATTCTCTAGGATCTGATTGAAACCTAGCACAGATGCAAACACTTAACAAAATGTCAGGTCTAGAAGCAGTAAGATAAAGAAGAGATCCGGCGATACTCCCCTGCATGCCTTTTGATCGACTTTCTTCCCTTCTTCATCTTTGTCTATCTTCAAGGTACTTGACATTGGTGTGTCAGCCTTTTGCAATTGCTCAGGCCGAACTTTTGACTAGATCATTTGCATACTTTTTCTTGATGAATAAAGGTTCCATCCTCCAGTTGTTTTATTTGAAGTCCAAGAAAGAATGTTAATTCTCCCATCATACTCATTTCAAACTCATCCCCGCATAGACTTAGAAAATTTCTTGCACGGACTTTCATTAGTGGATCCAAAAATAATATCATCCACATATATTTGAACAAGTAAGAAACTTTTGTTTTCCTTCTTAATAAATAAAGTCGTATCTACTTTACCTTTGACAAACCCATTTTGTATTAGGAACTTACTTAATCTGTCGTACCAAGCCCGAGGTGCTTGCTTTAAACCATACAAAGCCTTTTCGGTCCAAGACCGAGTCCGGCTTCTTTGGGTCTTCAAACCCTGGTGGTTGTTCCACATAAACTTCCTCATGGATAAATCCATTTAGAAAGGCGCTTTTGACGTCCATTTGGAATAACCTAAAATTCTTATAACAAGCAAATGCAAGTAATAGACGAATAGCTTCTAACCTTGCTACGGAGCGTAAGTCTCATCATAGTCTATTCCTTCTTCTTGCGTATATCCCTTGGCCACGAGTCTTGCTTTATTTCGTACGACTTTTCCTTTTCGTTCATCTTGTTTGAACACCCATTTAGCTCCAATAATGACTTTATCTTTTGGTTTGGATGTCAATTCCAGACATCATTAATGCTGAACATGCGAGCTCTTCTTGCATAGCTTCAATCCAGCTTTCATCGGATAAAGCTTCTTCTATGCTCTTTGGTTCAATTTCAGAAACGAGTGCCACAAAGACTAGACTCTTCTCGCCTTTTGGATCCGTGCAAATTCCTTCATTAATTTCGCCAATTATAAGATCTTTGGGATGAATGGACTTATGCTTCCAGTTACTTGTTGATTTGTCAGGTTGATAATCTCTTTCTTTATTTGGATCTTCAAGAACAATCTGATGCTTGTCTTCCAGAGACTGAGATGCTTCTTGAGTTGTACGCTTCGAAAGGTCTGGAGCAGGTTCAGACTCTTCTTGATGAGTCTGACTTGATTCATCTTGCGATGAGTCTTGAAATTTGACATTCATTGACTCTTCCACAGACTGGCTCTTCTTATTATAGACTCTGTAGGCTTTGCTTGATGTAGAATATCCAAGAAAGATACCTTCATCTGATCTTTCTTCAAACTTACCAACTTGATCTTTTGCATTTTTCAATATAAAACATTTGTAACCAAATACATGAAAGTATGAAACAATAGGCTTTTTATCTTTGAATATCTCATAAGGGGTTTTCTTTAGAATAGGTCTTAAGAAGACTCTATTAATGATATAGCATGCTGTTGGAAACAGAGCTTCAACCCAAAATCGAGAAGAAATTTTACTTTCAATTAAAAGAGTTCTAGCCATTTCTTGAAGAGATCCGTTTTTTTCTTTCCACAACTCCATTTTTTGAGGAGTATATGGAGAGGAGAACATATGCTTAAAGCGATTCATCACAGAATTTTGTAAAATCTTGATTTTCAAATTCACCTCCATGATCTGTTCTTATACTAGAGATAACATATCCTTTTTCATTTTGAACCTTTTTAGCAAATTTTTCAAAATATGAGAAGGTTTCAGTCTTACTTGCAAGGAAATATACCCAAGTAAAACGGGAGTAATCATCAACAATTACTAGGCAATACTTCTTACCCCCAATACTCTGAGTTCTGGTTGGTCCGAAGAGATCCATATGCAGCAACTATAGTACATGATTAGTAGAGACATGATTTATTGGCTTAAATGAATTTCTTACCTGTTTTCCCAGAATACATGGTGTGCATGAATCAATCTTTTGGTATGACAATTTGGGTAGACCTCGAACAAGCTGCTTTGATGAGATTTTGGCTAATTGCTTCATGTTGACATGACTAAGCTTTTTGTGCCATAAGCTTGCTTCGTCTTGAATTGAGATAAGACATTGCGATTCATTTGGTTTCACATCCAGAAGATAGATATTTCCATGTCTTCGACCCATGAAAGATCGAGTAGAGTCTTTCCGATTCCGAACATGTTCCTTCTTGAAAGAAGATCTTGAAACCAAGGTATCCACGGTTAACTAATCGAGAAGATTGTAATTGAGTCCTTCCACTAAGGAAACATTACTTATTGTGAGAGTTCCGATTTTCACGGTCCCAAATCCCACAATACTTCCTTTCTTGTTTCCTCCAAATGAAACTTTTCCACCATTTACTTGAGCAAGCTTTATAAAACAATTTGAGTCTCCTGTCATGTGTCTTGAGCATCCCATTTGTCAAGATACCACTTTACCCGTTTCTTGACGGAGACCGCGCATTTAAAATAAAGTCTCAAGCTTTCTTTGGTACCCAAATTTTCTTGGGTCCTTTGGTGTTAGTAATATAAACAAAGTATTAGCCCATACTTTCTTAACAGGTTTCCATACCATAGGACATTCTTTTCAAAGTGATCCGGATGTTGCACTTTGAACATCCGAGAGCATTTCTACCTATAGGCTTTACAAAAACTTTCTTGAAATGATTTTTGTAAGCCTCTTTCGAGGGTCTTTTCTTAATTCTTTCTTTTACTTTAGGAAAATCAATCAAGGGAATTGTTTCTACTGACATACCTAGACTAGACTTATTGAAGTAAGGCCTTTGAGCTGAAAGAATTTTTCAAGTTTTTCAGACCCTATTGAAAATTTCTTTGAAGTATTTGATAAATCAGTTTTTAAAAGAGCATTTTCTTTTAAAAGATTATCTTCACTTTCTTTAAGAGTGGAAACAGTTAAGTCTAGACTTTTAACTTTTCTACTAAACCATTTTCCTTTTGTTTTAGAGCTGAGTTTTCCTTTTTGTTCAGAAATTCTTTTGAGAGAAGCCTTAAGACTAAAACACGGTTCATCAATGTATTTAGAAACTTTTGTGAATTTTGAAATTACTTGCCTCAAATTCACTGTCCGAGTCCGATCAGTCAGTCCGATTGTGCCATCGGACATAGATTGGCATATTCATTATCACTTTCTTCACACTCGTATCACCGTGTTTCGGCTTTGAGAGCTTTTCGAAATTTTTCAGCTTTTCCTCTTTTCTTCTTGAAGAGGACAGTTGAGTCGACGTGTCCCTTTTTCTTGCATTCAAAGCAGACTACATCTTTATTTGGTTCTCATCATCAATGACTTGGTCCTTTGTCTTTGAAAGCTTTGTTTCTTTGAGTTGAACCTTCTTCCTTTTCTATTCAGTTTTCTGAATCTTCTTATCATGAGAGCGAGCTCCTCATCGTCCATATCATCTTGAATCAGTATCATCAGAATCATCATTTGATTTCAATGCAATAGATTTCTTACCTTTGATCTTCATCTTCATTGATCCGTTCCACTTCATAAGACTGAAGAGTTCCAATCAGCTCGTCGGATAGTGGCATAATTCTTTGCGTCTCTCTTATCGAAGTCTTTATGTGATTCCAATCCTTGGAGAGTCCACGCAGTAGCTTGTTTACCTTCATGGGGTCAGAAATTTTTTGTCCTTGATTCTCAAGACCATTAACAATATCTGTAAAACGGCTAAACATGTCAGTTATAGATTACCCTGGTTTCATTTTGAAGGCTTCATATTGACCGAGAAGAATATTAATCCTGGTTTTCTTCACTGACTTTGTTCCTTCATAGGTGATATGTAATCTGTCCCAGACTTCTTTTGCCGTAACACAAGAAGATATTCTATTATATTTAGTTGGTGACAAAGCACAATATAAAGAGTAAATTGCTTTTTGCATCGAGTGCTTGTCTCTTGTTTATCTCTTCTTGAGTCATTCCGCTGGTCTCAACAGTTTTTTTCCCTCTTTCAGAGACTAATGCAGCTGTAGGAGTAATTCCTTTTTCTACAACGTCCCATTCCAAAGGATCCTTTGATCGTAGGAAAGCTTTCATCTTGTTTTTCCAGATGTTGTAATCCTTTCCATCAAAGTAGGGTGGTCTGGTATTGCTTTACCCTTCCATCAGCCCTGGTGCTAGCATACTGGCCATGGATCTTTAACTCTGAAGTAAAACACTTCAAACAAAGTGAGTACATTGGCTCTGATACCAATTGAGATAGCTAGTATAAACACCTAGAGGGGGGGTGAATAGGCGCACAAACAATTTGTCGAAATACGGAAGCAATTCTTAACAAGATGAAATACGATCAAGGTAGAGAGAAAGAGAGAATTGAACACAGGATTTATAGTGGTTCGGCTTATTCCAAGCCTACGTCCACTCTTCCGCACCGACAGCCCACCGGCTGGATTTCACTATGATCAAAAGAGAAGTTACAGCACAACTTTGCCTTGATTCCACGGTGTAGATGTTCTACCACACCTCCTCAAGGTTTCTCACAAATATAGACTCTCTTTTGTGTACAAGTTTTCGCTCAAAGGAATTGTCTAAACAAAAAGGAGCTTCAGACTTTGGAATTCATCTATCGCACACACCTCGAACAACTAAGAACGTCTTCCTTATATACTCCTTTATGGCATCATACCCGTTGGCACTTACCAAAGGAATTCCTCCAATCTACCCATTGGACGGAATCAATTAGGAAGATTGTTCGAGCTATTAAAGGAACGTGTTGATAGCCCATCAATCCTGTTCGCCCATACAATCAGGATCTCGGTTTTCATAAGTAGAACCTTCCAATAATATTTAGACAATCATCGAATCTTCAATCATTGAATCAATCTTGATCAATCAAAGTATTCATTACGTCTTCCAGCCACGAGATCTTCTCCAGATGATAAGGTTAAATCTGAACAAAACATCCGAGCTCGGATAACCTTTCTTCAACGGATTAGAGACTGTCAATGAGGATAGACTTTGAGTCTTGAGTCTCGCTGTCTAGAGGAAGTCTTCAGACTTTAAATAACAGAGTCTGCAGACCTTCAGACTAGACTGATGGAAACGTTTTGTCAACTTCAAAACACTTCACGAGGATTTCTCCAACAAACATCACCTTCCGTCACCACGGCACTGCCGGCGAGTTTCTCTATCAGCTGGTCCTAAAGAACAAGAATGATAGAATGTTGAGGTACCGGAATTGATTTAGTGAACGTATTTTTTTAAAAGGTCGGGCCGAGTCCACTCTGTCGTGGGCTGAAGCGCTGCAAATTTGCCGTGCTCAAGTTAAGTTTTGGATAGAACAGCTGAGAACGGCTGACAACACACGTGGCCCCACGGTTGACCCATTCAGTTCTTGTTTACACTGCCCAATCTCAGGCCCTCCTTGCGTCACCAAATGTAACATCACCTTCTGTCACCACGGCACTGGCCGGCGAGTTTCTCCATTAGCTGGTCCTAAAGAACAAGAATGATAGAAGATTGAAGTACCGGAATTGATTTAGTGAACATATTTTTTTTAAAAGGTCAGGCTGAGTCCACTCTGCCGTGGGCTAAAGCGCTGCAAATTTGCTGTGCTCAAGTCCTACGGTCAATGATCACAAGTTTTGGATAGAACGGCCGAGAATGGCTGACCACACGCGTGACCCCACGGCTGACAAAGAAAATGCTTGGATCTGCCGGCGGACAAGGCCGTCTGCAATTTTCCTTTGCACGAGCTCACGGTAGGGGGATCTGTGGTTCGTATGCAACTTGTTTAGATACTCATTGAAAACCTTATGATTAATTACTAATGATGTAATCACGGCATGATTAATATAGTTGAGACTATGAATAATGTATATGCTATGTGGCTTTATCAAAGCTCCATCATCACTTATAAAGGTTGTCATCAAGCTATGAAGCTCATCATCATCTTGTTGCAAAACATCATCTCATTTCAGGAAGAATGTGTGAACCAAAGTTGCTCCATAGACTTCCCTTGAGAGTTGTGCTGTTGTTGTGCTCATTGGTGGCTCTATCGTCAATAGTTACAGCGGACGTAGTCCAAACAAGAAAGCCTGGATGCGTGAACAGATGTGGCAACCTCACCTTCTCGTACCCATTCGGGATGAACAACACTGGCAAGGACTGCTATTTCGAAGAAGAATCAGATTCTTTCCTCATCTTTTGTGATAACTCGACCGATCCTCCCACTCCTTATATGTCTGGTAAAAGTTCTAATTTCCAAATACTCAATATATCTATTGAGAATCACGAGATTAGTGTAACAGCATTTGTGGCCGAAGATTGTTATGATTCGTCCGGCAACACGTCACGCAAGAATGATCCTTCGCTCACTCTTGTCATATTCCCCATATCTACTGCCAAGAACAAATTTATCGCTGTGGGATGCGACACGTATGCGACTTTTAGAGGTCGACAGGGAAGCAAGTATGCGATGGGATGCTTGTCCTCATGCGACAGCATCTCGGACGTGATCAATGGGTCGTGCTGAGGCATCGGTTGCTGTGAGACTAGCATCCCTCGAGACGCCTACCAGTACAACATCTCTGTCACTAGCAACAACAATCATAGCGACATCTGGGGATTCAATCCGTGCGGGTATGCTTTCGTTCCCCAAGACGGCTTCTTTAGCTTCTCTACTGGCGATCTGTACAACCCGCCGTTTGATATGGTCCCTATAGTTGTCGATTGGTTAATTCCACATCAAACATACGATGATTCAAAGAATCACCGGCTCGAATTAGTCGGCTCATTGATTTTCTTCTTTTTTCATTCTCCTGTTTTGGGGTTGTAATCTCTCCCCCACTGCATACGCCTACTCTTGTTTTGCTTGACTTCTCAAGTCTCGGCATTGCAATGAAAGCAGCCTGCATCATTGATACTCTCTCTATCAATGATGTAGTCAAAGTTGGCGGGCTTTAACAAATTCTCTCTATCAATGATGCAGTCAAAGTTGGCGGGCTTTAACAAATTCCAATGGGACATATTGTCGTACATGAGAAATTGTCGAGAAGACTAACCAAGTTGACTTAGAATTTACCTGAAACTTTACAGATGACCCTCAATAAATTTCTGAAAATCAATTTCGAACTCCCAAAGTCTTTTTTACTTAGCAATGATCAGATCTCGAACCATATCTGTGGCTTTACTATGAACTGAAAGATGTAATTTGGTTTGAGGATTATGTTTTCTATTCTACATATTTAAACACTGCAGATTTCGTTCTTCTTCTATATATAGATTGGTTAATTCTTGTTCTTTGAGATTTCAAATCAACCGGCTTGGGCCAAGTTAATTTGTTGATGGACTACCACATTTGTTATATCTAATTGAAGTTCTGCCACACTACCCTTATGACAGCGAATTAAAAGATGTTACATTTATTAATTCTATCTATTTTGGAGTTTATTATCAAAAACGATGTAGACAAAACCCACCTTACTTCTCCTTGTATACGCGCCAACCCATCATATTAATCTATCAAAAGAAAAAAAAAATCACATGCAGAGAGTTGAAGGAAGAACCATGTTCATACCACAATCACACAGCAGAAGCTGATGATTCAAAGATGAAGCCTGGATGCCGAAGTTCCTGTGGAAACCTCTCGATTCTACACTCTTTTGGATTGAGCTACAGCAATTCTGACTGCCGCATTGAAAGTCCCCTCGTTTATTGTCGATTGCAATGACTCTAGTGACCGTCCCACACCTTATATGGTCAATAAAAGTACTAACATGCAAATACTCAACATCTCTGTCGAGGATCACGAGATGCGAGTAGCCGTGTTGATGGAATTTCAAGTTGGCGGAAGACGACTTACTTGATTCTGATGTGCAAACAACAATTAACCCCGGAACGAACGTTAAATTGCGAATGAATCACGAACGAAATTACTCCACGTTGGTCTGGATGCGATCACGAGGAAAGCACCCGATTTCCACGGCGTAAATGCAAACCATTCTCATAAAGATGAAATGGAACGCCTTGATGGAAAGGGGAGAGAAAGGAGCGTATGTTCTCTCTAAGCGTACATTTTGCCAACAACAACCATCAACGGTTGTCTTCTAAGAGGCTTTTATACCTCTCACTTCATACCCTTTCAATAGTGTCTTGCACCCCATCATGGACGTATTAATAAATAAAATACTACATCTCCCACTCGGACATGATGGGCTTGATAGCTCTATTTCAAGAATACAAGGCGTTCAACATTCGTCAACTTTATAAAACAACTCATACTGGCAAGTAAGCCGTGCAACTAGTGAGTACACCTGCACTTGGGAGCTCAAATTATGCACTTGTTAGGGATGACATAATGTCTATAACCCCAAAAAGAAATAAACAATCAATGTCTCACAATGCCCCAAACATATTTTGTTACTTCAGTCCAAGTATACCTATCCCTTAAAGGCTATACTTGACTATTCTAAAAACATCATGTATTTACAATTATATCCGCAACCACATAAGGCGATATAATTAGTCGACCAGTAAATACATGTGATAGATGTAAAACAACAACAGTCTTCCTTCGTACTCATGTCTCTTTCCATTTCAGAACAACTACTTTCCTAGACACGTCCCATAAGGCCATATCTATTCATGACCACCGATAACATGCTAAAGTAGCAACATTGATCTTTCACTTTGAGAACATAGTCAGAAGTAACATATGGCACTAAAATGAGGTAAATTATAAATTACCTCAAGGGCTCACATGATGAGTAAATAGGGATAATTTTACTCATCTTCCATTATTGATCGTGCAATGCACATGTAGTATGAATTACATGCTATAGTGGATTTCTTTTTCTATAAGAGCGTATGTCATTTATTAACTATATCCACTATACAGATCTTAGCCTAAACATAGTCACGTGCTTCTCACATACTCATGCTTAGCTCGAGTGCTATATCAGCTCGCTTTCTATAACGCCCAATTAAGTACTCACATCCAGCATCTTACAGGCATTCATGATTATGGGACTATCATGTTCAGTCTTATTATAAATAAATCATAGACCTCATCTTGACTCCAATCAAGGCGACATATCATTTTATGTACTAAACTTGCTCCTTAACGTTTATTTGTACATAACGTCTCATCTCAACGTGCTATATATAGAACTTGAGGCGATTGCTCGTGTAAGTGAGCCAATCATTGCCTGCTGACATACTTTTCAATAATATATGAGTGTAGTGCTAGTCTCATACTGTATTCGTACTTATTAATAAAATATCAAGTCAATAATAAGCAAACAAGTACAATACATATGTTCATAAATACATAAACCAATGATCTTCTCCAATAACATATATCACATTCTACGTAATCTTAGTGACGTCCTGTGGGTTAAGAGTATATCTCTAGGAATATCCTTCGTAAATGGATCAGCAACCATTCAATTGGTTGAAATGTATTGTAGGATCACTTCTTTCTGCGCTATTATATCTCTTATGAAGTTGTTTTTTTTATGTCAATGTGCTTTGTCCTTCCATGATACTTGGGATCCTTCACATAGGCAATGGCTTCTTGACTACCATAATAAATTATCACCGGTCTTGGAACCTCAGTGACAGCGGCTAAATTTTCTAAAAAACATTTTAGCCATACTGCTTCTTGCACTGCGGCAAAGCATGCAATAAATTCTGCCTCCATCGTAGATAAGGCCGTGCATGTCTGTTTCTTGCTATTCCAAGAAATCGCACCTCCATTGAGCAAGAATGCATATCCATAAGTTGATTTACGCTCATCCAGGTCTCCACCCCAATTCGCATTTGAATAGCCTAATAGGCGTAAATCATTCCCTTAGTAACAAAGTCGATAGTCCATGGTGCCCTTCAAGTATCTCAGGATCCTCTTCACTGCTTTCTAGTGTGCTTGACCAGAGTTTGATTGATATCGGCTCACCAATCCCACGGCATAATATATGTCAGGTCGAGTACACATCATAGCATACATCAAACTTCCGACTGTACTAGAGTAAGGAACAATTTCCATCACTTTAATTTCTTCTGGAGTCTTAGGACACATCTCAGTACTTAGGCCTTCACCTTGCATAACAGGGGTATCAATAGGATTACATTGTTGCATATTGAAATGATCAAGAATCTTCATTATATAAGACTCTCGTGATAAAGTAAGGAGTTTCCTTGATCGATCTCTTTCGATCTTAACTCCTAATATGTAAGCAGCTTCTCCCATCCATTTCAAAATTGGAGGACAACCATTCTTTTATGGTGATAACCAAAACCTTGTCATTTCCAGCCAACAGAATATCGCCCACATAAAGTGATAAAATCACAACTTTACCTTTGGACCACTTGACATATACACAGTGATCTTCTTTGATCATTGCGAAACCAAAAGTTGTTATTGCTCGATGAAAACGAAGATACCATTGTCTAGATGATTGCTTAGGGCCATATATTGAGCGATGAAGCTTGTAAACTTTATGCTCTTAACCTTTAGCTATGAAACCTATTGGTTGTTTCATATAGATTTCCTCATCTAGTTCTCCATTGAGAAATGCCGTCTTTACATCCATCTGATGTAATTCAAGGTCCAGATGTGCAACGATGGCTAGAATAAGGCGTATTGAGGCAAACCCTACAATTGGTGAAAATGTTTCCTTATAGTCTATACTCTCTTGTTGAGTATAACCTTTCGCCACAAAGTGAGCCTTATACTTTTCAATGGATCCATCCGCCCTTAGCTTAATCTTGAAGACCCATTTGTTTCCAATGGCCTTACGATTGGGTGGTAGATCAACCAAGTCCCAGACATGATTTGCCTTCATTGACTCAATTTCATCTTCCAAAACTTTTCTCCACTCTTCCTTATTAGAGGATGAGAGAGCCTCTTGAACAGTCTTAGGCTCGGCATCGTCATTCTGAGCAGTCATAAATGCTTCCCCTTCAATCTCAAAATGACGACGGGGAATACTTTTACGATTACTTTTACGCAATTAAATTTCTCTTGAATTCAATTCTTCAGGCGATGCAACACTCCCACTAGGTCTTGCATGTTGAGGTGAATTTTCATTTCCCTTTACAACAATAGTGGGTGTGTTATCAGGATTTTCCATCTCATATAATTAGAAGTCCTTATCAATCTCACATCTACTAGGAAAATCGGTCTCCAAGAACATGACATATCGTGACTCCATTTCGGTCACACTTCCATCAGCTTGTTCACCTATGAACACGTCCCCTTTGGAGTGTTCTGAATATCTTATAAAGATACATTTCTTCCCTCTAGGACTTAATTTGCCATATTTATGGGAAGAATCATGAACATAAGTTGCACATCCCCATGGACGTAGACTACTCAAGTTTGGTTTCTTACTAGTCCATAATTCATAAGGGGTGGAAGTGACCGATTTTGAGGGCACTCGGTTAAGTATATAAGTAGCAGTCAATAACGCATCTCCCCAATAGGAGATAGGTAAATTTGCTTGCGCAATCATAGACCTAACCATTTCCAATAGGGTTCTATTCCTTCTCTCAGCTACCCTATTTTGTTGTGGAGTACCAGGAATAGTCAATTGTCATACAATTCCTTTTTCATCACAAAGAGCCTTGGATTGCTCAGATAGATACTCACGTCCACAATCGGTTCTCAATGCCTTTATTGTTTTATTCAACTAATTCTCTACCATTACTATATATTGTCTAAATCAGTCTAATGCTTCTGGCTTATGGGAGATCAGAAAGACATAATCGAAACGTGTGAAACCATCTATGAAAGTGATGAAATATGAGACTCCATGCTTCGCCCTCACATTCAAAGGACCACAAATGTCAGAATGTATGAGATGCAATGGAAATTCAGCTCTAGTCTCTTTACCGAATGGTTTTCTAGTTGCTTTTCCCGCTAGACAATGTTCACATACGGATAGACTAACATTAGTGAGTGACACTAAAAGGCCTTCTCTAGCTAATCTTTGCATTCTTTGCAATCCAAGTACTTGCATCAATCTCAACATTACTAGAAGATACAATTAAAGAAAAACAACCATCGACATTAACATTGTATTGATCATAGTCAATTTCTAACAGCATAAAACCATTCGATACATGACTTGAACCATAATAAACTGTTCTATACAAAATGTCAACACAATCACCATGGAAATTCAACACATAACCTAAGCTAAGAAGAACAACTACAAAGACCAAGTTTCGTCAAATATCTGAAGCATAAAGAACATCATGTAGGAATATGTTTCGACCACCACGTAAGATTGATTTACATGTGTCAATACTCTTCACTTCAACTCTTGAGTTATTCCCAACATATATCCATCTTCTTCTAGGCTGTATTTGACGATACTCCATAAATGTTTCTCAGTCTCTAGCTATGTGGTCTGTTGCTCCTGAGTCTACAATCCACATTGGATGAGATTCAACAAGCATTACAGTACTAGAAACAAAAGCATTACTCAAAGTAATGGAGTAATAGGGTACCTTTTTTGGCTCAGTGCATTTACGAGCAAAGTGACCCATCTTGGCCTTGTCGTTCTTCCCACCAAGCTTCTTGCGTTGGAAGGTCTTAGCCCTCTTAGGTGCCTAATCAGTCTTCTTCCCTTTGTTGTTGAATTGATAATTCCTTTTGCGCTTAAAGCCTGAAGCTTTGCACGAACTCGATTCAGCAACATAAGCATGAGTAGAGGATTTCGTAGCCTCTAGGCGCTCATCCTCTAATTTCAAATGACGCGCTATATCATCAAAAATGACAATATTCTCATTATGCGTCATATTGATTTTCATATGCTTCCAATTGTCAGAATGAGACCTTATAACAGCCTGAACTTGCTGTTCATCAGTAAGGGAGTGACCTGCCAACTTCAGCTCACGAATCATGTTTGACATCTCCTGAAGATGCTGTCTCATCGTTACATTTGGGCACTTTCAGAATGTGTCAAACTTGATGGTGAGTCTCCTCAGCTTAGTGGCAGATGTACCCCTAAACTTATCTTTCAAGGCAACCCACATAGCTTGAGCGTTATCATAACTTTCAAACTCACACATGAGATCATCTTGCATACAGCTCAGCAATGTGATGCGAGCAATGCTATTTTTCTTTTTCCAAGTTTGATAAGCTTCCATATCTCTCATGTGTTGAGCTGAAGTTCCATGCTCAAGTTCATCCATAGTATGGTTGAGGGTTTCTAAAACCTCTTGCTCCTCAAGGATGTACTGAACCTTTCGGTGTCAAATATCATAATTGTCACCGTTCAGCTTCTCACCCTTATTGAAGTCAGCCACAATGGTCTTAGATGCCGAAGTCATAATCAATTGCTATAACACATTGACATAATAAATGCAAAATCAATACTAGCACACTTTACAGAGTAACACACATATTTAATTTGCAGCAAAGACAAACTAAATTAATGATAATTCAACAAAAGACACAAAAGCAAAAGTCCACTATGTTCCCAATCAACTTCTATGTACAATTGTTCTATTATCATTAATTAGTTTAATTTGCGCAAATATTAAGTTCTAGGTGAAGACTCATTTGAATTCTACCAACCTATGAACTTCCACTAGGAAAAATAATTACACAACCTCATGTAATTTCTATATTTTTCCATTAACACAAAAACATAGCATGATATGAACCTACGTACAAACGACAATCATGCTTCAGCTATAATCAAAATCGCAATTCAACATGTAATGGATTTCCTACCATTGTTCGAATTTTCTAGCAACTAGAAAATTGCAAGTATATTAAACTATATACATTAAATCATCGAACCAATTTCTACACAGCATATATGACATCATTTGCAAACAAGCTAGCTACTATATTTCCTAAACCATGAGAAAATACAAGCTACAAATGAATAAACTATGCATTAAACCCCAAAAAAAATACGCGTACTTAGGGTTTCTTACGCATTTTAATACATTTATAAAATTAAAAAGTATAAAATAATTATACCACAGTATAGAGCACATTCATATGAACCAAACGCTATTGACCACGCTCCAACTAGACTTCCCATGAGCCCACACGCGCCGCCTGAGTGCGCAGCGTGTGTGGTGCACGAGTTAGCGAGCCAAATGGCTCCTGGCCGGTCCGACCAGTCCCACCGATCCCACCGGCGACCGGTCCGACCAATTTGACCGCCAGACCGGTTGACCAATCAACGATTGGGTCAGGTTGGGTCAACCTCGGGTCGGGTCGGGTCGCGGTCGGTGACCAGCTGGCCAACCGCCACGCGGGCGGTGACATCATTGATGACGTCATCCAAACGGTTACCAACCATTGGGTGACATCACGGTGACATCATCACGCAACAGTTTGCCGACCGACGCATGACGCGCACCTGCCAGTTCGCTGACCGGCACGTGTTGCGTAGGCGTTGGCGTTCCCAGCGCTTCAGGCACGTGGCGCCCATGCACAGCGGCTTCGGCGCGCGTGTGGGCGCTTTCGACGGTGCTCAACCCATCGACGGACTCGTCTCGACGAGTACTTTCACCCTGTATATTTTTAAATTGATTTTGGCCAAAAAAATGTTTCAAAAAATAGCCAAAACCTCACAGATGCACGTGACCCCGAACTCGTTCTTCGCTTCGGTTCAATTTCGAGTTTTCAGATGGCAATTTGGACCATTAGACTTCCAAACAATTTAGATTTCATACTCTTGATCTCGATATCAAATGGTAAATGAGAAAATTCAATGAAAAACAAGGCATAAATCACGACCGTGCTCTGATACCAATGATGGAATTTCAAGTTGGTAGAAGATGACTTACCTGATTCCGATGTGCAAACAACAATTAACCCCAGAACGAACATTGAATTGCGGATGAATCACGAACGAAATTACTCCACGTTGGTCTGGATGTGATCACGAGGAAAGTACCCGATTTCCAAAGCGTAAATGCAAACCGTTCTCCTAAAGATGAAATGGAATGCCTTGATGGAAAGGGGAGAGAAATGAGCGTATGTTCTCTCTAAGCATACGTTCTGCCAATAACAACCATCAACGGTTGTCTTCTAAGAGGCTTTTATACCTCTCACTTCATACCCTTTCAATAGTGTCTCACACCCCATCATGGACGTATTAATAAATAAAATACTACACGTGTAAAAAGGTCGAAATTGCTATAGCTATTCAACGCAAGACTTCGTCACATGAGGATTTATCATTGAATCGTCTCATGCTAGCAGCTATGAGTCATGACCATTTAATCGTCTCATCATATTAATGAAATTATTTTTTGCTCTCTCATTTATGTAAGAGATATAAGATATCATTTTTAAGAAGATGTTTTCCAGATCGTTCATTTTTCTCAAAATAAAGAGTCTTGATGTGAGGTTTTTCTTTTCAATTACAAAACTTAGCCGGAGTTTCACCAAAGAAGTTAACATATCCTGGTACATTAGGTTATTATTAGGAATTGTAAGATCACGTGATCAAATACTAAGCTTCTTTATATTTGCATGGTTATGATTATGGCACGAGCTTTTTTTGCCCACGAACTAGACTCGAATTGAATCGCAGGGAAGCCTGATCATCATTGAAGGAAAAGTTAGAGAATTATGGTTCGATGCATGACACGTGCATGTCGTTTACCCAAACCCCCATCGTTTCCGTGCGAAAAATGAAAATATTACCAAATTATGGCCGCCCAGCTAAAATGAATGTTGGTGGAGTGAATACTACCTAGACCAGTTTCTTCGTACTTAATTATTTGCACGGGACATAATCTTCCTTGTCATGCATCGTTATGAAAGTCTATAGCCCAACAAAGGGGAAATATACATTGGTCAGATTTAATTTCACATGATAAATAGAGTTAATTAGGCAGTATGATCCACACGTGATCGGACGTACCTCAAAATTATGAAGATGTAACAAAATACTTACAACACAGGTACTATATATTAAAGGAAAAATAAAATTCTTTGCGATGATAATTCTCCCATTGGACCCCATTGATGAAACATGAAAATGTTTAGGACTTAATTGGCAACATTAAAAGGTTCGTGATTAAATTGGCAAAAGTATAATAGATTTCAGAATTTTTGGACAATCTTCCCTTTGTACTTGTGCTTAGAAAGACTTTCGAATTCACTAACTTTCATTCGAGATTACCAACCTTAATTTGATTGACATCACAACGTATGCCATATCAACATCCAGATTACAGAATCCTGACAGAAGGGGGAAGTGGGAATCTGTTGGTGAAGCTACGGAGATGAGTTTAGTAGACGTGTTTTTTTATTTGGTTTGGTAACACTTGTCGTGATTGGGGACGCAGGTGAAATTGCACGCTCATTTGTGGCATAGCCTAGAGAATTTGCTTGTTATAGTTGCTTCCCCTGATGTCGGGTTGCTGAGAACTGCGCCACTTGTTTTGCATTTGGCTTGGAATGCTGTTAACGAAATGCATGTTTCTAGTATACTTGTTTATGTAGACGTAGATATTAAGAACCTGTTGAAGAGGACAAACTACCGAGACAAATGCAGTAAAAGCATAAAAGATAGAGACAGCTCAACAGTATGATTTACATTTTCTCTCCTAACATTTGGCAAACTGCCAAAGTGCTTTACTTGTCGGTCTGCGGGGCAGCAGATGATGAGTCCAGGAACAAATGAGCGGAAAATAGATGTCGGTAAAAAAAGGAAATAATTTGCAGTGACATCTCTCGATCTGTGTACTGACATTTCCTATGGTTTGACATCTTTTCCATTCTCAAGAAATATAGCAGGGTAACCGGACATAGTTTTGTGGTTTTTTTCAGCAGGAGATCGACTCCTTAATCCTCCAAAAACACGGGAACATTTATACGAATCACTGTTTGTCCCCAATTTGCGTCACAGTGTGCTCATCGTCATATCTAGGTTCGATCGTTAGCTTGAACTTTGAAAAGTGTGGACTACAAATTCATTTCTAAGTTGCAAATGCATGAAGTGGTGAATGAGAAGAAAGAGATCAAGAAGATCCCATGAGTACTGCTGTGCCGTTGCAGGTGAGGGGAAAGCTAGGAGTTCCGTTTTGTGTGCGTACTTTGGAAATGAGAGATGTTGCTTAAGTTTGAAATTTTCAATTTACTACTGTCTGAATGAGGGAGAATTACCAAAAAAAGTCATAAACCTATTACAATTGTGTCAATTCAGTCCTTTTTTTTTTTTTTTTTGCCAATTCAATCCTAAACCTTTTACAATTGTGCCAAATCAAATCATCTGGCCAAAATTGGCCAGCCGGACGTTGATGTGGACACCAGCCATCTGGCGAATGCAGATGTGGCAATTTTAAATATTTTTTTGAATATTTTAATCATTCTTTTAATTTTTTAACCTTTTTTTTTTCCCCTTCTCCTTCCTCTAGCTAGCCAGCCAAAGGCGAGGGCCAGCGAGTTCATCCTCGTCGGCCAATGGTGAGGCTTGCCCTCGCCGGCCATTGGCAAACGAGACGAGCCTCGCCTAGCAACAACAAGGCTGCCGTCGCACATCTAGTGAGGACCCTCGCTAGTGGTCAGCAAGGTTGCGGTCGCCAGATCTGGCGAGGAGCCTCGCCAGTGGCCTCGACCCTAGGCCTCGCCAACTCGCATAGCTCCATTGTCGCCCCGCACCCCTCACCGTAGCCGCCACCTGCGCCATGGTCGTGGTCTCCCCGTCGAGTCGCAGCATCACTCGCCGGTACTCCGACCATTCGCTTCACCTCCTCGAAATGGCTCCCGGCCGGTGACTCCACCGCGGCCCCGGCCTAGCGGATCATCCCTCGGCTTTGCGGAGCCGTTGCTGCAGGGCAAAGCGTGGCCGTTCCCGTTCTTGTCTTCGTGTGTCACCGCCGCCACCACCACCGGATCGGTGAGGCTTGGCCCCGTCCAACCTTGGTGAGGGCCAAGGTCGGCGGCACCGGCGAGGCTCTTCGCCGGATCTAACGACAGCAGCCTCGTCGGCCACCGGCAAGGCTCCTCGCGGATGTGCGACGGTGGCCTCGCCGTCGCCTGGGCAAGGCTCACCTTCGCGGTGGTTAGCGGGGGCAGGCCTCACCATTGGTGGCGAGGATGACCTCACTGCCGGAGGAAGGAGAAGGGGAAAAAAGAAGAAGGAAAAAGTGATTAAAAAATTCAAAAAAATATTTTAAAAATTCGAAAATATATATATATATATTAAAAAATTGTCACGTCGGCGTGCGCCGGACGGCCCGGTGTCCACGTCGGTGTCCGGCCAGCCAATTTTGGCTGGATGGATTGAATTGGCACAATTGTAAAAGGTTTATGACTGAATTGCCACAATTTTAAAAGGTTTATGACTAAATTCGCATAATTACAATAGGTTTAGGACTTTTTTGGTAATTCTCCCATCTGAATGATTCTCATTGAATCTCTCTCTCTCTCTCTCTCTCTCTCTCTCTTTGGTTATTTGGCTGTTCATTTTGATTGTTTTACCCACAAAAGAAGATTATCATTATTGTAGATACTAATGTAAATTTTGAATGAAGGAATACAACCTTTTGACTAATGAAGGTTAACAAGATAACCATACAAAATATAATAAAAACAAAAATAATGAAATTAGTGCTAATTAAACATAAAGACGGAACTTTACAAAAAAAAAAAAAAACATAAAGAAGGAAGAAACGACTTGTGCTTGAGCTCCATGAGAAGGAGATCTGATCTTACTCCTCTTCTTTGGTCATGCTTGATCCTAAAGGTTATCTTGTTAACCTTCATTAGTCAAAAGTTGAGTTGGTTGACACATCATCTGTCAATGTGTCGTCCAATGATGTTGGTGATTGGGATTTTTAATCGTTCTCTCCAAAGAAATCTAAGGATTTGTAGAAAGAAATTGCTAAGATAATTATGCCTTACTGTAAGTTAACTGGTGGAATTTGTTAACTAATTGGCCTTTTCATCGATCATTGCTGCCCCACCACTGAGAGTTATGGTGCAACTTTAAGTTTTGGAATCGTTTAAGAATCGAGTTTAAAAAGAAGTATATTTCTTCGATTAGTAAGAGAAGCTCTTCCGTGACAATTGTGCACCGGTCTCTAGCCCACAATGGCTTGCTTTTCTCAGCGAGTAGCGACGAAAGATTCAAGATATATATGTCAAATAAATAATGCATGAAAATTTAAACGGGCACTGCCCCGCACTGCACAAAGACTTCGTCGCACAAGGAACTGTAGTGGAATTGTCTCATGCAAGTCCCCAGGACCAGCTGACGTTACCTCCAGAGCTTGAACTAAGCCAATGACTACAGTTGCTTGACCAGAAAAAGGAAAATAAAAAATAAAAATCTTGGCGATGATAATTTTTTGCAAATACGTATCAACCGCCATCCATATTAGTTAGTATTAGGAGTGATCGGGTCAAGGGTGAGTAGGTTCTAGACCTAGACTCTATACTTGACTGTGTTATAACTGGTTCCATTTTTTTGGAAGCTGTACCCAACCCTGTTTGCATTGGACCCTGTTTTGGAACCATCCTTTTTTTGGTCCGGGTCCCGAGTCAATCATGTTTCCATTGGAACCTATTTTGCAATCGTTCAATATCCTATATAGTTTCAAATTTTACATTAATGCACAAAAAACCAATGTAATCCTCCTAATTTATATTGAAACATAAAGTACATGTAATTAATAAATACCTGAACTTTTTGACTAAACGAAAAACTAATAATTCATGAGACTAATTATCATAAACAAACATTATAAGGCAAAGCAAAAATCCTATGTGATGGACAATGCGACCATGAGTTAATGAGGGAGGGAAGCTAGCAAGGAAGGGGAATGACAAAGGAGGATCGCTATGCAAGAGGAAAAACGCAATTCTGAGATAAGAAATTAGAGGAAAAAATATAAGAATTTTAGACTTTTGGGCTTACAAAACCTGTTCACGAATCAGTCCGGTCGATCCATTTTTGGGTGGGTATTCATTCGGAACCGGGAACCAAACCGTTCAAACCAATTCCGAATTTTGGAAACTGGTTCCCGGACCCGTTTTCCGAGTTGGTCGGTCTGGTTTCCAAGTAGATCTAGTTTGGTTGTACACTCCTAGTTAGTATATTCTAGCCCAGAGGAAGGAAATAAAAATCTGCATGCAATGTTTGTTTCTTAATTTAAAAGTATATAATGGAATCTTATTTCAAAATCTTAATTTTGTAAGAAGTTGATATTTTACCTCTTTGAAGCTAGTTTATTAATTATTTTAAAGCTACCCGTTATGCTTTTTCAGAATGCATAAATACAGTCTAAAAATAGGAAAATACAATAATTCAGAGTATAAAACCCATCCACCTTGAAACACATTTCATGTATACAATCACCAGATCAAACCAGTCTCCTCTTTTTGAGTTTTCTTCTTTCTCATTCTCCTGTTTTGGGGTTGTGATCTCTCCTCATACGCTTACTACTATTTTTGCTTGACTTCTCAAGTCTTGGCAATGTGATGAAAGCAGCCTGCATCACTGATGTTCTCTATCAATAATGCAGTCAAAGTTGGCGGGCAATGACAAATCCTAATGACACGTTGTCGTACATGAGAAACTATTGAGGAGACCGACCAAGTTAACTTAGCATTTACCTGAAACTTTACGGATGACCCTCACTAAAGTTCTGAAAATCAATTTCAGGCTCCCAAAGTCTTTTTCACTTAGCAACGATCAGATCTCAGATCACATCTATGGCTTTATCCTGAACTAGAAGAAGTAATTTGGTTTGAGGATTATGTTTTCTATTTTGCAGAATTAGACGCCATGATTGTATAAAAATCGATAGGGAAAGGAGAAGATCAGACTTTTTCTTATTCCCACAGAGGGAGAGACATTTTGTTAAACTCTAGAACCGTATATTAATCTATCGGAAATTATTTGAAAAATAAGAACAGCTCATTTTGTGATGAGTATTCCAGTCTCCGCCTCAGAAAAGATTGTCTTCTCGATGGGTAGCGAAGAAAGATCCGAGAAAAGTATGTAAAATTTACATTACGAACTTTACGAAAGAGAAGTGCCCCACACCGCGGAAGATTTAGTCACACAAGGAACTGTCGTCTCACGCAAGCGGGTATGGCACGTCATGTTGACTCCCCAACTTAAATTTAAGACTTTAACTACAATTACTTGACCAAAAGAAAAACAACCCATCTTACTTCTCCTTATATATCCCCGAACCCATCAAATTAATTCATCGAAGCAACAAAACATTTTCAAGAGAGTTGAAGGAAGAACCATGGTCATCCACGAGCTCCTCTTGAAAGTTGTGGTGCTTGGGACCATCATATTGGGTCCATCCCACAATCACGTTGCAGGGGCTGCTGATTTAATGGCCAAGCTATGTCGAAGTACCTGCGGAAGCCTCTCAATTCCATACCCCTTTGGATTGAGCGACAGTGATCCCCACTGCCGCATCAATCGCCCATCATTTACTGTCTATTGTGATTACTCTACCAACCCTCCCACACCTTACATGAATGAAAAAGGTTCTAACATTAAAATACTCGACATTTCTATCAAGGATCAGGAGCTGCGAGTTAATGTTCCGGTCGGTCAAGATTGCTATTCCTCTTCTGGCTACGACAATTCCTCGAGACCGTGGTTCGCCCAACCTGAATTCCCCATATCCAGCACCAAGAACAAGTTCACTGCAGTCGGTTGCGACACGTCGGCTAAATTCAACGGCAGCAATGGGAAGTTCTCTTTCGGCTGTATGTCTTCGTGCAGTGACATTTCGGATGTCAGCGGTGGGCCGTGTTCTGGTATCGGTTGCTGTCAAACGAGCATCCCTAAGAACACCTTGGGTTACGAAATCTCTATTTGGAGCGATTTCAATCATGCCTTTGTCCTAAAATTCAATCCTTGCAGCTATGCCTTTGTTGCCGAAAATGACTTCTACAACTTCTCGGTTGATGATCTTTCACGGCTTAAATTTAATGAGTCTGCTCTAGTCCTCGACTGGGCGATAGGGGATCAAACATGCGAGGAGGCCAAGAAAACCACAAGCTACATGTGCACCAAGAACGCCAATTGCACCAATGCAGAAAACGGATCTGGTTACAAGTGCAATTGTTTAGAAGGTTACCAAGGCAATCCTTACCTCGAGAATGGCTGCCGTGGTACGTTGATAACATCAACATTCTTTGACTTGTCATTTGTATTTATATGATCAGAGAATTAGACACATTTAATATGTGTGTTTAACTTATGCAGATATTGATGAGTGTGCGTATCCAGAGAAGTACCCATGTGAGGGAAAGTGCAATAATATTGAGGGGAATTATACATGTTCATGCCCAAAGGGTTATCATAGCAATAGTAGAATGGGCGGTGGAGATGGACAAGGATGCACTGCTAATCCATCACATTTGATGAAGATTTTGGTTGGTAAGTTCTTTCATTTTATTCAGACTTCCTGACTTAAAAAAAAAAATACTTTTATCCTAGCTGATTTCGAGAATATATAATCTAACTTGTCTGTGGTGTTGGAAAAATTTAACCATTCACATTTTCGACCGATTTATCTTCCACTGTTGCTTTAAAAAATCCAAAATGAAACTTTCTATATCCTTCTCACTGATGTTCTCTATGCAGAAGATAAACGAGATAATCTAATGCATTAAGTATATCATGTGTTACTAACTACATAACGATCGAGTTCTCTCAAAAAAAAAAAAATTCGGTCGAAAAGCTCTCTTAAAATTCAAAAGTAGATTAATTTCACTCTTGTCGATGTTTGAACTCTTCGAGCATCTTTTGACTGACCTTGGGCTTTGGGTAATTGAGAATACATCTTTTATCTATTAAGAACAAGTTGCGAATGTTGATATTGGTACGGTATGACTTGTAGTTGCGTCATCTCCATTACCGCTTATAGCGCGGAGTTGCAAGGTCGTGGATTGAATTAGTCAAAATACTGACCTGGAAAACCACACGTCACAAAATTGCCGTTTTCTATGTATGTATGTATGGATGTATGTATGTATGTATGTATGTATGTATAGAAGAATTGAAGCATCTCAATGATTTCGTCAGTAAGCTCTCTGTATCATATCGTATTTTAGTTATGAACTATTCTTCGTTCTTCCTGACTACATCTCTTGAATCTCAATCTTCATCCCATCTTTCCTCTATGAACAATCTTGCAGATAATCATTTTTTTAAAAATTTATTTGTGCTCAATTTTGCATTTTGTTCACAACCTCATAAAATAAAAATTTTCACATTCTACAACATTTTACCCTTGGTAAATACTGAAATATCTGTACCTCACAAAATAAAATAATGAAATTTATATCAACCACTTGATTAGAATTGTACATCAGTAAAAAAAAAATTGACGTTTTATAAAGTTTTCCCCTCATGACGTGATGTTGTAAATCTTTTGTATACTATCGTAATTGTAATTTCTGAAAATTCAGCATTTTTTTTTTTTACTATTTTTATACTATGTTGCACTCACCTATGATAAAATGTCATCAATGCCGTTGCAATATTTCAAAATCTAAAACATAATGCATTTAATGACATTCTTTGTACTTAATTACGATCAAACGTAATTAGTCTTTATAAAAATTGTAAATTAAAGGAAAACGTATCTTATGTTGGTGTGCTGGCGTTAAAAAAAAAAAAGGAATAGAAAGCCACGAAAAAAGGAAGATGAAAAATTGGAATGTGCTCTCGAACTGGCTAAATCTTTCCTCAAGCTGGCTATACAAAACTCGAGGTGGAGAGAGAGGACCGTCATCCTTGAGAGAATGACAAAACGCATCTAGAACTAAATCATGAAATATGTGATTATCTTCCCCTCCCTGCCCACAAGCTCCATCCATCACCGCCTCTGTTGCTCGTAGCTGCCACTTCTGGTGAAGTTAACACCGGGTGCCGCCGAAACGACCAACACCACCTCAAGTCTCTCTCTCTCCCTCTCCCTCTCCCTACGCGTGCGCCCGCATGCGTACCTTTAGAAAGTGGGGTGGCCCGGGCGGGAACTTGTGATTCGCGAAAACTGGTTGAGACGTATGCATAGGGATCGCTCTTTTTACCAATCCAAGTGGATATCCTTACTTCCTAATCCCAAATAAAATGAGTGAAAGCCCGTGATCAATGGATTTTGGGGGGCAGGGATGTGGTAAAATTCTTCTGCTCCACATCCAGGCTGGGGGACAAATGGATATGGCTCGCCCTCTTTTCCTCTTGTTCTTTCTTTAATCCCCCTAAAGACTTTCTAGCTTTAGTGTTCTTCCAATATTCTTTAACCGTGAAAATTTTATATAAAAAACACAACTTAATCCCGCACAACCTATAGGGATTGATCAAATCCTGACTAAAACTTACAAACTTGCCAATATAAAACACTAAGTTTGACAATTATCTCAAATCTGGAGCGTTCTTAGCTTGAAATATATACAAAATTTTAGCACGTTGATATTATCTCTTTATTACCTATGACACTTCTTTTACTCCTTCACTCTCTGTCGTTTCTATCTTCTTACAATAATAGTTAAATTTGCATATTTGCAATTGCAAGGGCGATGATGGGACAAAAAAAAAAAAAAAAAATGCTCCACATGAGGCATGAGGTGATTGATTGAGATGTGGATTTGCATGTATTTTTTTATCTTATTAGAGAGTCCCAATCCTTGTTTTTTTTTTTTTTTTTTTTTTGGGCTCCTAAAAGTCAAACCCGTTCCTTTTTCTCTATAGTATTGATTAGCATGTAAGAACTGATAGAATTGATTCAATGGCTATTTCGTCTTTCTTTTCTGTGTGACACAACTTACACAACTCTTTTAATCTCTTCACAAGCCATTTTTATCATGATATCATTTAGATAGCTAGTTGATTACTAGCGACATGACAACACCCATTGAAGGTGACGATACAAGTAAAGAGGAAGATATAAGCAACTTTCGCACCTAATATCAATCCATTTGAAAAATTTACTCATGGATACTAGTCCTTGCCATTTTCATGTCATCATAAGGGATCAAGCTGAATACAAAGAGGGACTTGTATTGAGTTATTTAAAATCATGCATAGTTCAACGAAAAAGTCTCTATAAACGTATGCTTTAGATGGCGTGAATTTGGTTGCGTAAGACCTAAGAAGCTGTAAGCAAGTATACTGTGGGACCATAGGAAAAGATAAGTATCCTTGCAGTTAGTTTAAGTTCATGCTTTTATGAATTCTTTCATGTCGAATTAAATCTGTTAAACTGATGACATTTTTTGTAGACCGAGACGATTGCGCTTTTCTTCCTTTTTTTTTAGATTAGCTTAAATATATCCATTATCCTATTTGCACTCAAATTGTCCCAAAACAGCGAGATTTTTCGAGGAAACCTCACAATATAATTCTACATAAATTTTGAATGCGTGGCCGATTTTACATGGTGCAATGATTTGTTGTGCAGATAATCATGTGACTAATTATTATGAAAAATCTGTGTTGTATACAGGTGTTGCTATGGGCATAATAGGGCTGCTTTTCAGCATAGGCTTTTTGTATTTTGGATACAAACAACGGAAGCTCATCAGGCTCAAAGAACAATATTTCAAGAAAAATGGTGGTTTGCTTTTGCAACAACAATTGCATGAACGTGATAGAACCACAAAAACTGCGAAAATCTTCAGTGTTGAAGAGCTAGAGAAGGCAACTGACAATTATGATGAGACCAGAATAGTTGGGCAAGGAGGTTACGGTACTGTTTACAAAGGGTTGTTGCCAGATAATATGGTAGTTGCCATTAAGAAGTCCAAGCTCATGGACCCTAGCCAAATCGAACAGTTCATCAATGAAGTCATTGTGCTTTCTCAAATTAATAATCGCAATGTGGTCAAGCTTTTGGGATGTTGTTTGGAAACCGAGGTGCCTTTATTGGTTTATGAGTACGTCAACAATGGAACTCTCTTCGACCATGTCCACAATACAAACAAATCATCGAAGCTATCTTGGGAGACCCGGTTGAGAATCGCTTTGGAAACTGCCGGAGTCCTCTCATACTTGCACTCCACAGCTTCCACTCCCATTATCCATCGAGATGTCAAGTCAGCAAACATCCTTTTGGATGATAATTACATTGCGAAAGTCTCCGACTTTGGAGCTTCAAGATTAGTCCCACTTGATCAAAAACAATTGTCGACTATGGTTCAGGGAACATTGGGATACTTGGACCCTGAATACTTCCACACAAGCCAATTGACAGAAAAGAGTGATGTTTATAGCTTTGGAGTTGTACTAGCTGAGCTATTGACAGGGAGGAAGGCGCTTTCTTTTGATCGACCGGAAGAAGAGCGGAGCTTGGCAACGTACTTTCTTTCATCATTGAAAAATGACAAATTGTTTCAAATTATTGAGGAAGATATTGCAAATGAAGGAAACAATGAGCAGGTGAGGGAAGTTGCTAATCTTGCTGAGAGATGCTTGAAATTAAAAGGTGAGGAGAGGCCAACCATGAAGGAAGTAGCAATTGAATTGGAGGGACTCAGAGCAATGGCTAAGCACCCATGGGCCACTAGTATTGATGTGAATCTAGAAGAGACGGTTCATTTACTTGGAGAGAAGCCCAATGTGTACATGGATAGTATTGCGATCACGAACACTGCATACACGGATAGCATGAAAAACCATGTCCTACCACTAGCTAGTAGTGTGAGATGACAATAATAGGTTATCGATATATGTTAGGCATGTGGTGTTGGATGTTGTGGTTGCACTAGGTCTCCATTGACTACACTGGTTCATCTGGTTCTTTCACGTTCAAACTTCATAGGAAGGAGCGTTTGGGTTGCTTCTTGTTCGTTAATAAGCGCGTAATTTATCTTTAATAAGTGTCTTTCTCCAAGCAGCATAATTTAGCTTTAGAAAGCTTTTGGATTCAAATCAGTGACATATTTCCTCCTACTGTTTGTTGGCAGAGCTTATCAGGGAGCTATATTGTCTTTGAGTGTACCGAAGTTAAAATGATATGGAAGTGCAGATTTCTGCTTGCTCAAGGATGTAGTGTGTCCAACTTGGATGATTTTTTTTTTCCTGGGCAATTCCATGATATTGCCTTACTAGTAATACGATGAAACTTTCACGTATTGATTAGACACGTTATAAATGTTCAACTCCATGCACCACCAACAAAAATGAATTTCACGTTTGACTTTTGCTCGTGTGTTACTCATTTATATAATCAATGGGGTACAGTCATGTTTGCCTTATTGAGTTACAGTTATGAACATCATCTCTATCTATTTTAGCCAAGTTTTTAGGTAGTTTTTGTCAATATTAATAATCAACCAATCAAAAACATTACCTGCAATTAGTAAGAGAGGAAAATAGGGAGCCAAACCCCTGGAGTGTCAAAACTTAGCACGGATGGACACTTAAATACCAAAAGTTAGGAAATATATACTTAAATATCAAAAGTTAGGAAATATATACTTAAATATCAAAATCAGAGCAAAATAGATAAGTTAAGTGTCAATTGTGAGAAAATCCAGCAAATGACGTGGACTTTTTCTGGCGAGACAAGTGCAAAATGATGTTGCTTTACACGCTGAAATGGCTAGATAAGCCAAAATGATGTCATTTTGCATTGGATTTGAATTTTAACATAAATATTAATTAAATTAGATTAAAAACTAAAATTTTATTTAAAAAAAAAAAAACATGAAGATTGCAAAAGGCGAGGGCTCAACCCTCATCGTTGCCTCCCACTATTGCTAAGAAGGGCCAACGATGGTGGGGGAAGGGTCAATTAGGGTCACCGGGCCTTATCCTCTAGCTAGTCAGTCAAGGTCAACGACCCCGGCTAGTCATCGACGATGGGGAGGTGATAGCGAGGGCTAAGCCCTCGCCTTCTGAATATGCATCTCCTCCCTTTTATCATCATCATCAATAATTTAATTTAATTAATATTTATGTTAAAATTCAAAAAGAGGCAAAAAAATGTATTTTTTTTTTTTTTTTACTCAGCTCTTCGGCGAGCTGCCTAAGTGAGTTATATTATTAAAAATTGTTACGTAAGATTTTCGGCCAAGGTCGCCAGACTTGACACTCAGGTGTCCCAATTTTCATAAATTTCGTGACACTTAAGTGTACATTTTGTAACTTTGGTATTTAAATGTCCCTCTGTACCAAGTTTTGACATTTGCACTGTACTTTTGTCAAGGAAAATAAAGTCCGATAGAGGTACGTGTTTCATAGGTGCGGTTCACTTACTTAAGGCTAAGGGGGGCTCTTTTCACCAGAAAAATAAAAGGGTGCTTTTTCTTGGGCATAAGACAACAAAAGTCAATCTGTTAAAAGCTAATCAATTTATGATGCATCAACTAGCATCGAATGCGGCCATTTGCCATATATAAACCGAGAAATAGTGTAGAGATCCGTCCAATTCTTTGCGATTATGGTGGCGTAGCATATATGTGGATATCGTAGAGTTATATCACATTAGAGCAAGTGCAACTGATTGGGTTGATCAACTGGTTGGTCATCTTGAATATCTTGTGTATCCGATAAAGGGAAGATATTGGTCAGTTATTCTTTTTACAATTGATTAATCGGAAATCCTAGAGACTATTCATTTTGCAATTGATTCTTTTTTTTTTTTTTTTTATGTCTATTGTCTTTGCCAAAGCTCGAATCAATTATCTGTTGATTTGACCAGTGCAGCAACAACCGTCACAATAATTTACCAACGTTTTATCTTACTTCTCTCTTTTTATTTATTTATTTATACGTTTTATCTTACTTCGGTTGGAGAAATACCAACATTTCTTCACACTTCCAGGATGAGCGACTGTCTTAATAATAAATAAACAATTATACTTGTGCTTACAAAGGCCTTAGAGTTTACTAATATTCATTCGAAATCACCAACCTTCATTTGATTGGCATACCAACATATGTCATATTGACACACCAAATTATGTGAAAGGCATCGACAGCTAGAAGAATAAATGTTGGTAGAATATTAAAGGAGATGATAATTTTGGAAGTACAAAGAAATGTTCATACTTCTCAAAACAAAGCAAAAGATAAAAAGTTGGTATGTGACTATCTTTAGTTGGTATCTTAATTCGATGAATGTCGGTACTTCAGTCAAATTGAGGGAAAAGCACACACAAAGTTCTAAATCTATTACATTGATACCAATTCAGTACTAAATCATTCAATTGGACCAATTTAGTCTTAAATCTTTTCACATTAGTACCAATTCAGTCCATCTGATCAATGTTGGACGGGGCACTAATGCGAACATTGGCCGTCTGGGCAATGCCGAGTGGCAATTTTTTAAATAATTTTTATTTATTATTATTTTTTATAATTTTTTTCTTTTTCGTTTTCATTTTTCTATTCTTCCTCCTTGGACATTCCCTATAGTGGCCAATGAGGCTCATGCAAGGCTCACCGGCCACTAGGTGAGGGGACACAAAGCCCTTGCCAACCACGGAGAGGGTAGCAGCCCTTGCTCGACCTTGCCAAGGTTGTAAGCAAGGTCACCTTTGCCAGTGGCAAGGCTAGGGCAAGGCTCAGATCTAGGCGAAGCTATCTTACTTGTGGCCTTTAGGCCTCGCCCGTGGCCTTGGGTAAGGCTAGGCGAGGGCTGCGACCCTCTCTAGTGGTCGGCAAGGTGTGACATCCTCGTTCCGACCTCAATTTTTAGAACAGAATTATATCAATAAACAATTTTCGGAGGAGATTATCTTGAGGATCGATAAACCGCGAAAGCATCGGAAAGGTCACTTTGGGGTGAAAATTGAATTTCTCATCGAAGGGATGTGGAAATTTGGAGAGTTGGGAATGGGCCACGAGCAAGGACTGAAGAGGGCCTAAGCCCACATTGTGTAACCTAATGGGCCCAAGCCCACGGAGCTAGGCCCAATTGAGCCCACGCCCACATTGGGCGGCCCATGGGCCACATGCCCAAGTGGAGTGGACAGCCTATGAGGGCTATGGGCTCTCCTAGCTCAATTAGGTCCATCATTTATAAATCTTTGCATTAATTGCTTTCAAGTGCGTGAATAGTGCATAAATAGTACACAATCTTGGTGATATGACCAAAATGTCCCTCCTTTTGACAAAGGAGAAAAGGGCAAAGTGGGAAATTGGACATAGAGGAGTGGCACAAGCTTATTGGGCGGCAATGGGGAGGAGTTGGAAGCCACCTAGCCTAGCCTAGCTAATCTAAGCCTAAACCTATCCACTCAAGTGTAGAATCCCCTTAATAATGGAAGGATTTTTGCTTCTTGAAGAAGCCATCTTGATTGAAGTGAGTCCAAGAGAAGTGATGAACATTTATGAGATTTGATCTCTCTCTCTCTCTCTCTCTCTCTCTCTCTCTCATCGCCGGCCACCCTCCTCCTCACTCTCACTTTCTCTCATTTTTTTCACCTGAATGTTTGAAATTCATCCTCTCTCCCTTTTTACCCTAACCGAAACCCTCATCCCCCTTTTCACTTCCATCTCAAGCTTGTTCTTCCATTTTCCTCTTGTTTTTCCCATTACGGCAACCGTCCTTTGTACCCCGATGCCACACCGCCCTCCGCACACCATTTCCTTCACCGTGGCCAAGCTTTAAAGATGAGAAGTCTGCTGTCCAGCCCTCACAGCAGCTCCCTCTCCCTTATTTCTTCTTCGGTTTGGTCCCCCCAGAAGCCCAAAGGCCACCACTGCCGCCATGCCACCGCAAGAGTGCCAACTTGCCACCAACCAGCAATCGCCCAGCTCCCCCACGCAATGTAGACGTGCAACCAGCAGCCGTAAGCTGCTATCCAGCCTTGCCACTCCTCCCTCGTCGCGTCTAGAAGCTTGGATTATGTTTGAGTGGCTTTCTAGCCCTTGATTAGGATTATCGTTGCACTTAAGGAGTAGTTTGGCGCTTGATTATGGTTAAATGGTGATTTATTAATGTGATAAGTGAATGTTGTGTGATAAGTGATCTTTGGGTTTAGATGGGCTATCGAACTTTTTACCGATAAGTTATCAAGTTTAAAGTGATAGGGTATCGAGCTTTAGACAATAAGTTATCAAGTAATGGACGATAAGCTATCATGTTCCGGGCAATAAGTTATCGGACTTTCAGCGATAGGTTATCGGATCTTTGAAGATAAGAGTTTTGATGATAGGTTATCATGTATAGGGCAATAAGCTATCGGGTTATGTTAAGTGAAGTGGATATGTTGTTATATTATGCCATAATAGGGTGATTGACTATTATGTGTAAAGGTGTTATATGGATTATGTGTGAATGCGTTATATGGATCATGTGTTATATATGTTATGCGGGTTATGTATGTGAAAGCTAGTATGAGCACCTAAAGGGGGTAAATAGGTGTAAAAACAAATTACTGAGATAAGTGTGTAGCACTAATCAATAATAGATTATGAAAAGGAAATTTGTCTCTTGTCAACTAAACGAGTTACGATCAAAGTAAAAGAGCGTAGGGAAGAGAATATGAACACAGAGTTTATAGTGATTCAGCTTAATCCAAGCCTACGTCCACTCTTCCGTACTGACAGCCCACTAGCTAGATTTCACTATGAACAAAAAAGTTGTTACAGTAAAATTCTTCTTTGATTCCATAGTGTAGAGACTCTACTACACTTCCTCAAGGTATCTCAAAGATATAGACTCTCTTTTGCGCACAAGATATCGCTCAACAGTTTAATTGACTAAGAACAAGAAGCTTCAGACTTTGGAATTCTTCTATCGTGCACCCACTCGAACAACAGGAACGTCTTCCTTATATACTCCTTTATGCCATCACACCCGTTGGCACTTACCAAATGAATTATTCCAATCTACCCGTTGGACAGAATCAATTAGGAAGATCTTCGAGCTATTTAAGGAACATGACGATAGCCCATCAATCCTGCTCACCCATACAATCAGGATCTAGGTTCCCATAAGTATAACCTTCCAAGTATACTTCGTCAATCAACGGATCCAAAATCCCTGAATCAATCTTGATTTGAATAATGGATTCCGACATGCTATATCCAGCCAAGAGATCTTCTTTAGACGACAGAATCAAATCCATAACGAAATACTTCATTTCGGATAAGCCTTCTTCAACAGTTTAGAAACTGTCAATGAGGATAGACTTTGAGTCTTGAGTCTGGCAGTCCGGAGGTTTTTAGACTTTGATGGAAGAGTCTGCAAGTCTTTAGACTAGACTGATGGAAACGTTTTGTCAACTTCAAAACACTCAAGGAAGTTTTCTCCAACAATCTCCCACTTTTTGATGGTGACAAAATTTTCCTGCAGATTTGGATAACTTTGACCTGCAAAACATTACTCAAGCAAATATGGATATCTCACAAAGATAAATGGCTTGGTAAAAATAACATTAGAATCTGCATCCACAGAAAGTAGGTTAGTTATGTAAATGAGCAAAGCCATGAGATATCAATAGTACTTAAGATACACAAACATTCAAACAGTCAAATCGAAATCCAGTTCAAATCCAAACAGTCAAACACAAAAGTCCAGTCAGTGAAACATAATCGACACAAAAGTTCAAAAAGTGAGTTCAAAGTTCAAAATCAAATCTGCACCACATCTCTCCCCCTTTTTGTCATCATTAAAAAGGTAGAGATGAAAAGAGAATAAAATTAAGATTGCTTGGGAACACGAACAAGTTGGAAATCTCCCATTGACTGGACAATCCCTTCCAGCTTTTTCAAATCCTCCTTCAGTTGTGCCACATCTTCACCCTTAGCATTTGCTTGAACTTGAAGAGCAAGGGCATGAATTTGATCATGCAAAGAAACTGAAGAGGTTTGACTTGCATTTTGCAAGTTCTGTACTTCGCATCCCATAGCATATATTTGACCTCGTATCTCCAAGAGAACATTAAGTATTCTACGAAAGTCTGCTAAATTATCAGTCTGAGTACTGGCTTCTGCACGATCAGACGGTGTATAGGCAGATGATGGCAAATCAGCATGGTCATGCAAATTGGGCGATGAAACATCATGTCCCTCCTCAGGAAATTGAGAGGCATAGATCTCCTTTGGATCTGGAGAACGACTTACTCCTTCACTTGTGGCAGGGAATGAGGACGTTCCTCTTTTCTCAGGATCTCCCCCTATTTCCATGCCTTCAGGTGGAGAAAAGTGTTCCTCATGCTCTACTTCTGCTTGATCTCCTTTCACCTCTTCTTCTTCTTCCTCAATTCTTTCCTCATTTGCATCTCTCTCCTCTGCTTCTTTCTCCAAATCTTCTCTCTCTCAAGTCCTTTGTTCTGTCTCATCCTTGTCTTTTTCCTATCTCTCTGTTGTTTCTGGAACATAACGACTCAAGTTCTTCAATGCCATCGCAGAAATGGTGATATCATCCTCATCCTCTTCATTCTCAATGATGAGAGCTCTTCTTTTCTTGGATTGAGCAACCATGAGCTCATTCCCTTTTCGCTTTGCCGTAGAAGAGACTAAATGAGTCTTGACAGGGGTTTTCACTTTGAACTGCTCCAAAGCTTTGTTGAGTTCCCTCAGACACATTTTAGAGACCATCTTCAGTCCCACCACCATTTGATCGCATGGTCAAACACAAAGAATCTGGGGAGGCTGAACGTTCAGATGTTTGAATAACTTGGTCACAAGAGCTACGTATGGAAGTTGACCCTTGTCCTTCACCATTGTTCTGTACATGTGGAACATAATAGTGTGTGGAAGAGAGAACTTTTTCCCAGCATTGATGGCATACATCAGCTTTGCCTCCAAGTTTGAAACGTCGGTCTTTGAAGTAGATTTTGGTCTTAGGGAGTTAATCACAATCTTGTGAAGCAAAATGTTGGTCGCATTCATCCTCAAATAGGAAATCTTCCCTTTCATTGTTCTATCCTGAACAAGCTCGATCATTGCACAAGCAACAGACACACTAATAGGTTGATATCTCCCTCTTTCAACCCTAATCACATCAGCCAATGTATTCATGTCAACCACATAGTCCTGATCTCAAACACTAAAAAAGAATCCATTCGCATCCAAGAAACTAAGATTCGAATAGAAATAAGTAGTAAGTTCAGCATGAGCTTCTGTAGTTTCAGAACAAAAATGTTCGAGTTGAAGAAGACTGAATCTTTCCCACAGATTGACATTCACAGAGTCAAGAAAATCAACATCCACACTTCTAGGGTTTATCACCCCACGCTTCAGCAACTTAGAGTTTAGTTGCTTGTGTTCCCCTCATCGAAACAAATCCGTCCTTTTGCTTCAGACTTTTGCTGCAACACCCATTCTAGGTTTAAACTGAATGTACATCCTATCATCGTCATTCCCATCTGGTTGACTTAGCCCTCCAACATGTGGATCGCTTGGGATATTTGCCAATGCCTTTTCCGCCAACCCAGCAGGGGCAATTCCCAATCGTTCCATTGTGCGTAAAAAGAAAGTTTCATTTCTATACCCTTTGTCTTTAAGAAATTCATCAATGTAGTTCAACGGAGTACCACTCCTCTTTAAAGCACAATAAAACTTATACGTAAAAGCGGGCTTATGAGTTCTTACAGGTTCTGCGTCTTCGATGATTTCTTCCTCTTCTCGATGGGCAACACCCTGAGGTCTAGATGGAGGAGATGAACGCTGCCGAGAATGTTGTGGGCTCTGCTGCTGTCTAGGAGATTCTTCTTCCTCGGTGAGATCAAAGTGCGTAGGCCCCTCACGCATTTGCTGTGGTCCCCTGCTTGCGATCCTTGAAGACTTTCTTTGAGACGACATCTTTCACAGTCTTTGAGAGATTCCAAGCTTGTTTCCCAAGAAAGATGTAAAATTTTCGAGGATTAAACAAGAGAAGAAGACAGAAATGGAAGATCTGTGCTCTCTTAGGGTTTTTTTTTTTTGTGAGTAAAACGAAGAAGAACCGACAAGTATATAAGGCGGTCGAAGTGAGGCATACGAAACGTCGTAAAAATGAAATATAAATATGCCTTTTAAAAATAACTACCTTTTCAAAAATTAGATAGCTGTCATTTCAAAAATAACTTCTTTTTCGAAAAGGAAGTATTGCACTAATCACGAAAATTGGGAAAATAACACCAATTAATTTTGGATAGATGATCGTACCTTTTCAAGATTTGATCCAAGACATAAGTTTCTAAAATAGAAATAACTTACAATCGTAGATCTTGATTATCTGAATCTGAGTGCCTTCAGACTTTTCAGTCCTAAGTCTGAACTTCTTCAGACTTTAAGATATTGAGTTTGGAATGAATAACTTCAAATTGATTTTTCTCCAAAGGCTTTGTAAATATATCCGCCAGTTGATTCTTTGAGTCAATAAACTAAATCAAAACTTCTCCATTTTGAACATGATCTCTAATGAAATGATGTCGAATCTCTATATGTTTTGCTCTTGAGTGAAGAATCGGATTCTTGGTGAGATTGATTGCGCTGGTGTTGTCACATTTGATTTCAGTGCATGAATCTTCAATTCCAAAGTCTCTTAATTGTTGTTTTATCCATAGAATTTGTGAACAACAACTTCCAAGAGCTACATACTCTGCTTCTGCTGTAGAAAGAGCTACTATACTTTGCTTCCTTGAAAACCAAGATATTGTCCTGCTTCCAAGTAGTTGACAAGTGCCCGAGGTGCTCTTTCTATCAACTCTGCATCTGGCTAGGTCTGCGTCTGAGTATCCAAGAATAGTAAAGTCTCCTTCTTTAGGATACTAGAGACCTAAAATTGAAGTTGAGCTTAAATGAGATTCTTTAGGGTCTGATTGAAATCTAGCACAACTACAAACACTAAACAAAATGTCAGGTCTAGAAGCAGTTAGATAAAGAAGTGAACCAATGATACTCCTGTATAGCTTCTGGTCAACTTTCTTTCCTCCTTCATCTTTGTCTAGCTTTAAAGAACTTGACATTGGTATATCAGTGTTTTTGCAATTTTCTAGTCCAAACTTTTTGACAAGTTCTTTAGCATATTTTTTATGATGAATAAAGATACCGTCCTCTAGTTGTTTCACTTGAAGCTCGAGAAAGAAGGTTAGTTCACCCATTATGCTCATTTCAAACTCATCCCGCATAGACTTAGATAATTTCTTGCACTGAGACTTTCATTAGAAGATCCAAAAAGAATATCATCAACATAAATTTGAACAAGTAGAAAACTTTTGCTTTCTCTTTTGATAAACAATGTAGTATCTACTTTACCTTTGACAAAACCATTATGAATTAAAAACTTACTTAGTATGTCGTACCAAGCTCGAGGTACTTGCTTTAAACCATATAAAGCCTTTTTCAGTCTGAATACAGAGTCTGGTTTTCTTGGGTCTTTAAAACCGGGTGGTTGTTCCACATAGACTTCCTCTTGGATAAATCCATTTAGGAAAGCACTTTTGACGTCCATTTGAAATAACCTGAAATTCTTATGACAAGCAAAAGCAAGTAATAATTTAATTGCTTCTAACCTTGCTTTGCGGTGCGTAAGTCTTATGATAGTCTATCCCTTCTTTTGCGTATATCCCTTGGCCATGAGTCTTGCTTTGTTTCTTACGACCTTTCCTTTCACGTTCATCTTGTTCCTGAAAACCCATTTAGCTCCAACGATAGATTTACCTTTCGGTTTAGGAGTCAATTCCCAGACATCATTAATGCTGAATTGCCTGAGTTCTTCTTGCATAGCTTTAATCCAACTTTCATCAGTTAAAGCTTCTTCTTGAATTGAGATTAGACATTGGGTTTCATCTGGTTTGACATCCAAGAGGTAGATATTTCTATGTCTTCGACCCGTGAAAGACTGGGAGGAGTTTTTACTAGTTCCCGAACATATTTCTTCTTGAAAGTTGATTTTGAAACCAGTATCGCACAGCTGACTAATACTTAGCAAATTGTAGTTGAGTCCTTCCACTAAGGAAACATTACTAATCGTGAGGCTTCCAATCTTTACAATTCCGTATCCCACAATTCTTCCTTTGCTGTTTCCTCCAAAAGAAACTTTTCCACCATTAACTTGAATAAGTTTTATGAAGCAATTTGAATCTCTTGTCATATGTCTTGAGCATCCACTATCCAGGTACCATTTAACCTTTTTTCTTGATAGTGACCTACATTTAGAAAAGAGACTCAAGCTTTCTTTGGTACCAATATTTTCTTGGGTCTATTGGTGTTAGTATAATATACAGTCTTTGCACATACCTTCTTAACAGGTTTCCAAACCATAGGACATTCTTTCTCAAAATGATCTGAGCTATTGCACTTAGAACATGTAAGGACACTACGACCTACTGGTTTTATAATAACTTTTTGGAAATGACTTTTGTAAGCAACTCTTGTAGGTCTTTGCTTAATTCTTTCCCCTACTTTAGGAAAATCAATTAGAGGAATGGTTTCAGTAGTCATTCCTAACCCTGATTTGTTGAAGTAAGGTCTTTGTGCTAAAAGAATTTTTTCAAGTTTCTCAGATCCTATTGAAAATCTTTTAGAAATACTTGAGATATCATTTTTCAAAAAAGCATTTTCTTTTGAAAGATTGTCTGCATTTTCTTTCAAAGTAGTAACACTTTGTCTAGACTTTTGACTTTTCTTTGAAACATTTTCCTGTTGTTTTAGTGTAGAATTTTCTCTTTTAAGTTCGGAAATCCTTTTGAGAGAAGTTTTGAGACTAAGACACAATTCATCAATGTATCTAGAGACTCTAGTAGGAATATTCAAATTACTTACCTCGAATTCACTATCTGAATCTGAGTCTGTCTCAGAGTTTGAATCTGAGTCTAATTGTGCCATGAGACAAATATTAGCATAATCATCATCACTTTCCTCACATTCTGTATCACTCCAAGTTTCTACTTTAAGCGCCTTTCAATATTTCTCAGCTTTTCCTTTCTTTTTCCTCGAAGGGGACGGTTGGGTTTGATGTGTCCCTTTTTCTTACATTCAAAGTAAACTACATCTTTATTAGATTCATCATCCTCAAGCGACTTAGACTGTTGCTTTTGAAAACTTTGTTTCTTTGGATTGAATCTTCTCCCCTTTCTGTTTAGCTTTCTGAATCTTCTTATCATGAGAGCAAGCTCTTCATCATCCATATCGTCTTCAAAATCTGTGACATCAGAATCATCATTAGATTTTAATGCAATGGATTTCTTACCTTTAGGATCTTCATCTTCATTGATTCGCTCCACTTCATAAGACTGAAGAGTCCCAACCAATTCATCAATAGAAAGTGGCATAATTCTTTGTGTCTCCCTTATTGAGGTCTTTATGTGATTCCAATCTTTTGAGAGTCCACGCGGTAGCTTGTTTACTTTCATGGGATCGAAATTGGTTGACCTTGATTTTCAAGACCATTTACGATTTCGTAAAACGACTAAACATGTTAGTGATAGATTCTCCTGATTTCACTTTGAATGCTTCGTATTGATTGAGCAGAATGTTGATTTTGGTTTCTTTCACTCGATCAGTTTCTTCATAGGTGATGTGTAATCTATCCCAAACTTCTTTAGTTGTAATGCACAATATAAGGAATAAATTGCTTTTGCATTAAGAGCTTATCTCTTGGTTATCTCTTCTTGAGTCATTTCACTAGACTCAACGGCTTCTTTTCCTCTTTCTGAGATAGGTGCAGCTTTAGGAATGATTCATTTGTCTACCACATCCCATTCTAGAGGATCCTTTGATCTTAGAAATGCCTTCATCTTGTTTTTCCATATGTTGTATTCCTTTCCATCAAAATAAGGCGGTGATGGTATTGCTTTGCCTTTCAACCGTCTGGAGCCAACATACTAGCCATGGATCTTTAACTCTGAAGTAAAACACTTCAACTTAAGTGAGTACACAAGCTCTGATACCAATTGTGAAAGTTAATATGAGCACCTAGAGAGGGGTGAATAGGTGTAAAAACAAATTTCCGAGATAAGTGTGCAGCACTAATCAATAATAGATTATGAAAAGGAAATTTGTCTCTTGTTAACTAAACGAGTTACGATCAAAGTAAAAGAGCGCAGGGAAGAGAATATAAACACAGAGTTTATAGTGGTTCGGCTTAATCCAAGCTTACATCCACTCTTCCGCACTAACAGCCCACTGGCTGGATTTCACTATGAACAAAAGAGTTGTTACAGTAAAGCTCTTCCTTGATTCCACAGTGTAGAGACTCTACTACACTTCCTCAAGGTCTCTCAAAGATATAGACTCTCTTTTGCATACAAGATTTCACTCAACAGTTTAATTGACTAAGAACAAGAAGGTTCAGATTTTGGAATTCTTCTATCGTGCATCCACTCGAACGACTGGAACGTCTTCCTTATATACTCCTTTATGTCATCACACTCGTTGGCACTTACCAAAGCAATTCTTCCAATCTACCCGTTGGACAGAATCAATTAAGAAGATCTTTGAGCTATTTAAGGAACATGACGATAGCCGATCAATCCTTTTGGCCCATACAATCAGGATTTAGGTTTCCATAAGTAGAATCTTCCAAGTATACTTCGTCAATCAACGGATCCAAAATCCCTCAATCAATCTTGATTTGAATAATGGATTTCGACATGCTATATCTAGCCAAGAGATCTTCTTTAGACGATAGAATCAAATCCTTAACGAAATACTTCGTTTCGGATAAGCCTTCTTCGACAGTTTAGAAACTGTCAATGAGAATAGACTTTGAGTCTTGAGTCTGGCAGTCTGGAGGTCTTCAGACTAGACTAATGGAAATGTTTTGTCAACTTCTAAACACTCAATGAAGTTTTCTCCAACAATGTACTATGTGTGGTATGTGTGACGTATGTCCTATACAAAGTGACGTTGTGAGATGGCATGTTATTAGAATATATCATGGTAGGGTGATGGGTTATATAAATAAAAGAAGAGTCATTAGTTAGCTTATGATGTCACGTGATAAATGATTTTGGCATATTATAATGACTTTACTCAATTTTGATAAGTAGTCTATATGTCATGGGTTTATGAATTGAATGGTGCAATTATATATATGACATAATATGATGCATGCGTGTGACATGATAGCATGTGGCAAGTGACGTTGCATATCACATGAGTATCACGTTGGTATACCCGTGTGATCACCTAAAGACCTTGATGCATTTTACGAGGGGTGTGAACTCGTCCTGATGCGTTTTACATGGGATGATGCCCGGTTTAGCTCAAATGCCCCCAAATCAACCAGATGCTATTCATGGATTGATTTCGGAACGAAACTCTTTACAAGAATGCAATCTCGATGCGTTTACGCAGGACGATGCCATGCTCGATGGGGCGAGATGAAATCCGGTTACACTGGATGATTGCGAACCCTTGGGTTGGTCTTAGGTCTTGAGTGGTTGTAATAATATGGACATATTTATATGGAAAGTTTATGAGATTCGTATATGTTCAGGTCTAGATTATTGCGTGGCACATGTGCACGATTTAACTATATTGCACATTTGTATGTTTTACTCAGGAGCATGGAAGATATGATGGAATTTGCCTATGTCTTTATATTGATGACCTTGAGTAATAAATCGACTTTTATGTGAATAGTTAAGGTAAAGCGAGAGGAGCCTTGCTATGTTTTGCCGTCACTAAATAGTTGCATGTGTAGGGTGCTTTTGAGGTGAATGGCTTTCCTATGTGAGATCTAGAAAGTTCACTCATTGAGTTTATCTCATGGTTGTTTGTTGAATGTGTATAGACCCTAAGAATGGCAGAAACTTTCTACTAGATCTAATTCGGCCTCCTTGTAAAGCATAGCTAAGAGGTGATAGAGTATCCAATTGGGGGACTGATGTGCATTGCATGTGCTACATCACGACCATCTAGGTGGACGAGGGTCTACCTAATTTAGTGGCTCACTGATTTGTGGCATGGTGCTTTTGGATAGGTAATGAGAGCCATGGTCCTATTCGTAGCTTTGATGGTGTGTCGGGTGTCGGGGGTTCAAGGGGAGGCATCAGCTTGGATGCCAAGGACAGGGACGTTTTTGATAGGGAAGTGTTTGACCTTGGGTTCGATCCCGAGTTGATCACCAAGCTGGAGCCATGGATTCTGAAGCCCATAAAGGGTTAAGTGGTATTAAAGTTGATAATACTTTTTGAACTGCCCTCGTAGTATTAGGGGTATAAGTGTACCTCGGGCCCCTTTTTTGTTGAAGGTTGTAGTAGTGCAGTCAAGCGTATCGGATGGGGTGAAGCCTGTTAGGATGAAGCTAGTTTGTTTAACTTATGAACATGACGTGTATGTGATATTGACTTATGATGCATATATATGAGTACATTTTTAACTATCTTTGTTTGGTAAATGGCTGGAGATTTGTTTACGCTAACGCTTGTGCATTTTATCATTGTTGCAAATTGAGTCAGTGATGCCTCTTGGGACATCGCAATCGAATGACCAATGGATAAGTAAAGTATGATGAGTGAGGGACGTTGCACGGCCGTCGAGGGTTGGGGCATGACATCCTTACTTGGTTGGTGTCAGAGCATAATCATTACCTGGAGTGATAAAGCGCGATGAGACTTTGGGATAGTTAGCTAAGAACGCTTAAAATATGTGTCTGATTGCTGTTTGTTTTACTAACTTATGATTCTGAAATCCTAATTGTATTATTAGGCTTGTGAAATTAGTTGTCAGACAAGTTTATCCTAGAATTGAGGATACAGCAAGGAAGGGCAACTCCTGGGCCCGCTAATTGCCAAGGAAGGCGCGAGAGGATCCCAGATTTGAGGGGATTTTGTAGGCCCCAAAGACCATTGGGAATTTGATGGGGCAGCAGGCTGCCACTGCCAATGCTCACAACGAGAACCCATTAGTTGGAAATAGGAACTAGAGATTAGTAGAGCAGTTCATTAAGCTAAAGCCGCCCCAATTCATAAGAAAGGGTGATCTCGAGATTGCTGCCTCGTGGATTAAGGAGTTAGAGAAGGCCTTCGCCTTGCTGAGATGTACTGAGGAAGAAAAGGTGACCCTAGTAGTTTACCACCTGTAAGGCAATTTTAATAATTGGTGGGAGGCCACTTGGGGAATAGTTTTTCTTGAAGGTATTGTCTGGCTTGGAGCGCGTTTGTGAAAGCATTCAACATAAAATACTTTTCTAGGTGTGCCCGAGAGCAAAAGATGTCTGAGTTCCTGTGACTTCACCAAAACCCCCTATCTGTAGACTAATACGAGGCCAAGTTTGCGAAATTGTCAAAGTATACTTCGAGGATGGTTAAGGATCCTGAGGATTGGGCTAGGAGGTTTCGGGATGGACTGAAGCTAGAAGTTCACAATCAATTGGTGCCTTTGAACTTGAAGGATTACGATGAGCTTTACGAAAGGGCTTAGCTAATTGAGAGGGATATGACTGAGTGAGCAACCACATTGGGATCGTGGTTTGCTGCTAACAGGGGTAATCATTAGTTCGGAAAAAAGCCAATGATAGGAGGAAAGCACCTGATCCCTCCCAACAGGAAGAACAACATTGGAAAGTCAGTGCACAACCTAAACCATGGTTGCCGATTTTGCGACAAGTTTCATGGATCTGCATCATGCTGCGCCCAAACAGGAGTGTGCTTTTGATGTAGTTAGCAAGGCAACCATGTCAGGAATTGCCGGTGACAACTGGCTGAAGTGCAACCGCAACCACTATTTTCGAGATAGTGATTAGAAGTCGTGGCATAGGACAATTTAAATCGACCCCCAGCCCAGAGTAAGGTGTATCTAGTGACTATTGAAGAAACTAAGGATTTCGAGGCCGTAATTACAGGTATAGTCTCCTTACACTAGCATGCTATGTATGCTTTGTTTGATATATGGGCGACATACTCGTTTGTAGCTGATAAGTTCATTAAATTAGCTGGGTTAGAACTGAAACCATTGGAAACAATCCTTAGTATCTCCACCCCTATGAGTGATAAGGTGCTATCTATTTTTAGCTGTCAATAGTGTGAAATAATTATTAATGGGCAGAAGGAGTTGATAGATCTAGCTGTCTTGGCCATGTGTAATTTTGATGTTATAATTAGAATGGACTGGCTCAACAAGCACCAAGCCACAATTCACTGTTATAGTAAGGCCCTACAGTTCAACACGATTGGTAGCTCCAATTATGAGTTTATAGGACATAAGGGTGGATCATCTACTCTATTTTGATAAGTAGTTTATATGCCACGAGTTTATGAATTGAATGGTGCAATTATATATATGATATAATATGATGCACGCATGTAACATGATAGCATTTGGCAAATGATGTTGCATATCACATTGGTATCACGTTGGTTAATAAGAAAGATATTAAAAGAATTATGCGATGGTATGCCCATGTGATCGCCTAAAGACCCTGATGCATTTTATGCAGGATGATGCTCGATTCAGTTCGAATGCCTTCAAGTCAACAGGATGCCGTTCGCAGATGGATTTCAAAATGAAGCTCCTTACAAGAGTGTTGTCTTGATGCATTTACACGGGACAATGCCGTGCTCGATGGGGCGAGACAATACCTAGTTACACCGGATGGTTGCGAACTCTCGGGTTGGCCTTGGGTCCTGAGTGGCCGTAATAATTTGGACATATTTGTATGGAAAGTGCATGATATTCATATGTGCTCAGGTCTAGATTATTGCATGGCACATGCATGCGATTTAACTATATTGCATTCATATGTTTTACTCAGGAGCATGGAAGATATGATGGAATTTGCCTATGTCTTTTTATTGATGGCCTTGAGTAATAAATCCACTTTTATGTGAATAGTTAAGGTAAAACAATAGGAGCCTTGCTATGTTTTGCCATCGCTAGATAGTTGCATGTTTATGGCGCTTCCGCGGTGAACGGCTTTCCTGCGTGAGGTCTAATAAGTTCACTTATTGAGTTTATCTCATGGTTGTTTGTTGAATGTCTACAAGACCTAAGAAAGCTGAGCCTTTATACTAGATCCAGTTCGGCCTCCACATATAGAAAAACCAGGAGGTGACAGAGTATCCGATGGGGGGGTGGATGTGCGTTACACTGGCTACATCACGACCGTTTGGGTGGACGAGGTCTACCTAATTTAGTGGTTCATCGATTTGGGGCATGGTACTTATGGATAGGCAATGAGAGTCGTGGTCCTATCCATAGCTTCGATGGTCCACTAGGTGCTGAGAGTTCAGGGGGAGGGATATGCTAGGATGCTAAGGACGGAGACATTCAAAATGGAGAAGTGTTCGACCTTGAGCTCGACCCCGAGTTGGCCGAGCTGGAGCCATGCATTCTAGAGCCCATAATGTGACATCCTGATTTTCCAATTTTGTTTTCAATTGAATGAGTTGAGCTTTTCATCAATGCACCTATAGTTCTTTTCTTTGAGCTGATCACTTACAAGATAACTAGTCTATAAGGTGAAGCCGTTAAGGGATTTTAACGCAGTAGACTTAAGAATTTGACCAGAATTTGACTGCCCAATAATGCTAATCTACAAGGGTCAATACGGCACTGTCAAAATCGATCAGAGACTGAAGATAGGTCGGTTCAACTGAGGTATGTGATTAGAGTATGGGCGATTCCACTTAATTGCAAAATTCTCGTCGAACGGCGCTAGATTGGTTCTTCTGTCACTTCTGTACCCTGTGCCCGTATTTGAAACCTCGACATCTTCATGACAACTGAGAGTTGCCAATGAGTCGAAGATGCACAATGTGGATTGAAAATAATCGACTACGGGTCAATTGCACTAAAAATTCCTAAAAACTACTCGATAGGTTAAGTCACGCTAAAATCATGCCTTGTTGAAATTAACCACAAATTTAAACCCAATTAGTTATGTCATGTCACGATTCATTTTAGGAACACCGACTCATCCTCCGAAATTTTTTCTGCAAACCTGAGATGTCGGCAAAAATTCAAAGTAAGGCTATTTTGAACTGGAAAAATTAGAGGGCCGTTTTTAGTCGCATTTTTGGCTGTTAAGTTGGTTCAATTGACGAGGAAAAATCATGAGATGGACGATGGAACCTTGGCTAATTTTATGGAGGCCAAATTGAGTCCAATTGGAGAAGAATTGAGATCAATCTGGAAATGTCCAAAATTCGTAGGCTATGGCCCCCTCCCTCTTGCAGCAACCATCTTCTTCCTTGCCTCCTCCTTTCTCCATTTTTTGTGGGTTTTGAGAACTTAGAAAACTAGAGAACAGCCAGCACTCCCTCCCCCTTGCCGTCGACAGCCTCCCGAGCCCATTCGAGCATCGATGTGCCCTACCGAGCTCGCCTAGCTACAATCCAGCTAGCCGGAGCCACTGCTTTCGCTCACCTGGCCCCGTTGTAGCGCTGCTATCCCTCATTGTCGCTTCCAGTCGCTCGAGCAGCCTCCTTTGGTCCAAGACCAGAAGCCGAGCCTCATATTGGGTTGTGAGCTTAGTGAGGCTTTTCCAAACCCGTTCTGACCTCCGTTGGTGTCGTCGCAAGCTCGAGTGTTGCTCACCTCCACGTCGCCGTCACCGTGGACTCACCGGCTTGCTAAACTGGTGAGTTTACCTGCTAAACTCTGCTTAGGGAGTTAATGACGCTTAGTAGATAATTAGTTTAGACTAAGTATGGATTAGGTGTTTAGTTAGTTTAGATTAGTGATTTAATTGCTTAATTATGCATATTAGGTGGTTAGAATAGATTAATTATGGGCTAATTAGATTGTACTATTTATCTAGATAAGTGCATAAATTTTCTATGCCCGTTTAGGTGGTTAGATTAGTGTTTTTGGCCTAGGTTTGCATTGATTGGATTTATTGGTATTTATTTAATTAATTTTTCTATTTATTTAACTATTTAATACTTTCCAGAAATTATATCGGGATAGTAGATGACTGGAATTTAGTGCTGATCGCAATGGTATACTTAGTTTCTGTAATTGAGTGTTATTTTATGCAAATTGAGTGATGACTGTAATGTTGAGTATTTAATTCAAAATTTAAAAAATTTGGTAATTATTTAGAAATTATCGGGTGTCGGGTTTTGACATCGAAATGGGTTTTAAGTACTATTTCAAATAGTGGAATTTTAAAAATGAATGAAATCAATTTTTCTAGTTCAAATTGACTGTATACCCACTCACAATTATTTTCGCTGGGTGTTTTTAATACGAAGAAAATAGGCCAAGCACATTATCTTAATTGAGACATTTGAGTGCAATGCATAGTGTCCATGGCTGGAATTAAATAATCGTGTGTAGGTTAAGAGAACCCGTCCCCAATGTGCGTCGGGTGAACGTTGCCCCTATATGGGATGCCCTAGTAATGGATGCTAGATCGCGATAGAGGCTGGATCGAAGCTCCTTCGGGAATGTCGTCCCCGATGTGTGTCGGGTGGACGTTGTCGTGCTCAAGGGATGAGATGAAGTCTGGCTACGCCAGAGGACCGATGTGCGTCAAGTAAAACTGCCTGTGCGGGTAGTAATCAATTGGAACGTGTGATTGATTGAGATAGATGCGCCGGATTATGGACCGAAATTGTGTGGCACAGAATGAGACGTGTTATAACGATTTAGCCCTATAATCAAGACCCTTGTGATTGATTGAGAGGTGATTGATTAAGACATTCCAATCAATGTGTGAAATTGTTATATGTATCTATGATATGAATTGTACTGATGTGGAGGAAGGATCTAAGACAAGGTGAGTCTCTGTGGTTGTGTGGCCATGTGGTTAGGACGCCCTTAGGCGTATTTCCTTTTTAATTAGGGTTTAGGGGGTAAACTTGCTAAGACATTGTCTTACCCTACCGTAGACTTAATTCTTTTCAATTCCGTAGATGGTGATCCATTTAGTACGTTTTGGACAGCCGAGGGGGTTTAGTGAGCAGAGTACCTTTTTTCCCTATCCCTGGGACTTCCTGGCTTCGTGAGCTCGTGGGGTGTATGATCTTGGTCAATGAGGACCTACCTGAGTTTGTACTTCATTGATTTAGAGCGTGGTATCACCATGGGCCTAATGGAGAACAGGAGGGCCCCCTGGATGGTTTTGACGCACTCGCTATTGAGGGTGAGGAGATGGTTGGCCCCCTTGACACCAACATCCCCAATGGTGCCATGAAAGACCCGGATCCCTCGGAGGTCTCAGAGGTCTCGGCTGAGGAGTCCTGTGCCTAATGAGCGAGGTGGCTCTTCGTTTTGGAGTAGACCTTTGTTTATAGTATAGTATTGTATATAAACTCAGCTTGTTTATGAAAAGTGTTTTGTGAAAATGGTACCTTGCTTTGCTATCCCATATTTGTGTTGTCTGGGGATTTGTTTATTCGCTTCTACATGTGTATAAAAATGAATGGGTCGGCGACGCGTCCTGGAACATCGCAATTTTATCAACCACCGAGGGATGTGCGCGCGCTCGAGATTCGGGGCGTGACACATAAAGGGTTAGGTGATAGTGGGGTTGATAATACTTTTTGAACTGCCCTCGTAGTATTAGAGGTGTAGGTGTACCCCAAGTCCCTTCTTTGTCGAAGGTTGTAGTAGTGCGGTCAAGCGTATCGAATGTGGTGAAGCCTGTTAGGATGAAGCTGGTTTGTTTAACTTATGATGCATATATATAAGTATGTTTTTAACTATCCCTGTTTGGTGAATGGCTGGAGATTTGTTTATGCTTCCGCTTGTGCATTTTATCATTGTCACAAATTAGGTTGACAACGCTTCCTGGAACATCGCAATCAAATGACCAAAGGATAAGTAAAGTATGAAAGGTTGGGGCATGACACAACGGCTTCGTGGCCCTCAGCCAATGGCTGGCAAGCCTCACTAGAGCGATGCCGGCCACTACAAGGAAAGTAAGGAAAAAGGAAAAAGAAATGAAAAAGAAATAATTTATAACAAAATTCAAAAAAAAAATATTAAAAAAAATTGCCATCTTAGTATCAACCGGCCAAAATTGGTCGAGATAGATTGAATTGGTATCAATGTGAAAAGGTTTATGACTAAACCAGTATCAATGCAATAGGTTTAGGACTTTTTTAGTACTTTTCCCATCAAATGGAGGTTAGCGATTTTGAATAAAAGTCAGTAACTTCAAAGACATTGAGAACCACGCTAACTGACATATGATTAGGCAAGCAAGTTTCTAGTCACTTTTTTTTTAACGGCAATGTTTGACAATTACCAACCGCATTCAAATTCACTTCTAGCATCACGGAACAGAGTTACGTATATATGGCTACGAATGCTTGCAATCTACTAAGCCTTTACTCGTTATATGATAAATGAATTATCTGCCAATGCTTCTCTTTGGATATACTGTGCTAACTATCTGTCATGTGTGCAAGAAAAAAGGAGTAAAAGTGAGGATCTTTATGAAGAAGATAATTTGATCGATATTAAATCTTCGAATTCATTGTGGTAGAAAGCAAGCTAAAGTTTTCAATATCGGATATGAGAAAGTAAACATGGTACTGTATATCATCGACAAGAGAATTTAGAGAAGCTATCTAGGTATATTGATGTCCATTATCAACCAATTTTGGCATTAAATTCCACAAAAAAAGTTCAAAGGTGGATCATGTAGTATTTTTGTCATCACTGAAAAGGCTTTCAGAAAATTCAATCAATGATGTTGGCTGAGGCGACGGCATATAATCATCACGATGAACCTATTTGTGACCTTGAACAGCTTTTAGTTGATGGAAGCGGTAAAATTACGTTATTTTTAAGGTTTGGCTTATGCAGACTAAAATTTTGAGCAGAAAAAATATTTCATTATATACGAATATATGATTTATTTTGAAGCGTCACGCCTTTATTATTAGGTGGTTGCGACTTTTGATGCTGCGGCTGTCCCTATTGAACTTAAGTGGTTCTATCGCTTGTTGTTCCGTAACTATACAATTGCACTCGAGTTTCCCTTTCTGCAGCCTCGCTACAAGTTTTCTTACTAAAGGACGCTCGAATCATCATCTCATCACTTTGCAGAGATATTAAAGTGGTTTCATCCTTTACCCTACTGGCAATTTCTGTTCTCCACGAAGCTAAAATGCAGAGCGCTAAATTTTGAAGTTCAAGTTACCACTATCTTCATAAAAAAATGGATACAGCTCGCTAGACGACCAGCCAGCTAGATAGGTTGTCCATGTCCTATTCCAAAATTGTATAGGTCCAACGGCTGCAGTCTTCGAGAAATAAGTGGACAATTCAGGGAAGTCCCGTGCATCCTCTGCGAATGCAATCGATCTGTTCCAAAATTCCTACGGCCCAATGCATATGAAGAAGTAATGCTTGATAAAGCTAGTAAGAACACCTAGAGGGGCTGAATAGGTGTTAAAGAATTTTTGCGAGACTTAACAACTTAATTCGACTTTTGAGAATGATAGACTGAAGATGCAAAAGACTGCAAACAATTATATATGACTACGGATGAAGGTAAAGAGTTTAGGGAAAGAGAATTAGAACACAAAATTTATAGTGGTTCGGCTTAGACCAAGCTTACGTCTACTCTCCTGCACTGATAGCCCACTAGCTGGATTCCACTAAGAACAAAAAGGGCTTTTACAGTCTCACGTCCTTGATTCCACAGTGTAGAAATTCTACCACACTTCCTCAAGGTCTCACAAGTATTTAATCTCTCTTTTGAGTACAACTTAAGCTTAGTAAATGAATCAGCAAAGAACTAGGAGCTTCGGCCTTTAGAATTTTTCTTTCACACACTCTCGAATAACTTGAGCGTCTTTCTTATATACTCCTTCATGCCAATATAACCGTTGGCACCTTCCAAAGGAGTTCTTCCAATCTACCCGTTGGACAGAATCAATTAGGGAGATCTTGAGTTAATTAAGGAATGTGATGATAGCCTACCAATCCTACTCGCCCATACAATCGGGATTTAAGTTTCCATAAGTAGAACTTTCCAAGTATACTTCGCCAATCAACTGATCTAATTATTTGAATTGATTTCAATAAGAATAATTAATCATGAGATGCTATCTCCAGCCATGAGATCTTCTTTAACCGTACGAACCAAATCCTTAAAGATATACTCGCATCTGAATAGGTCTTCTTTATCGAATAAACATTTTCTATACTCGCATCTAGATAGGTCTTCTTCATTGGATAAACATTTTCTTCGTCAGTCTAGAAGCTATCGGTGAGTAGACTTTGAATCTTGAGTCTAGAGGTCTTGAGACTTTGACAATAGAGTCTACAAGTCTTCAAACTAGACTGATGTAAACGTTTTGTCAACTTCAAAACAAATAAGAAAGTTTTCTCCAACAATCTCCCCCTTTTTGATGGTGACAAAACTTTCCTGTAGATTTAAAAGCTTTTAACTTGCAAAACAACACTTAAGCAAAAGAAGATATCTCATAAAAGATAAGTAGATGAGGATATGGATAGCAACGATTCTGCAATCACAGAAAATATGTTAGTGCAAAACGTTATCCTTTCCATAATCACTAACATAGCTTAAGTTACTACAAGCATTAAAAGATCAAATCAAATCAATTAGTCCAAACCACAACCAAACAAAAAATAAGTCCAAAAATCCAAACAATCCAAACAAAAATCCAAATCAAATCCAAATCTGCATCAAACTTCTCCCCATTTTTGTCAACAGCAAAAAGTGGAGAACAAAAAAATTGTTTGAAAATAGAGAGAGTCAAAGTTGTTTAGGAAGGCGAACAAGCTTAAATTCTCCCATGGAATGCATTGTCTTTTCAAGCTTCCCAATGGTCTCCTTCAATTGCTATAAATCTTCACCCTTCACATGATCTTGCACTTCAATCTTCAGGGCGTTTAACTGATCTTGCAAAGTCACTGAAGTGGCCATGAAAGCGTTCTTGAGATCCTGCATCTCATACCCCATAGCATATTGTTGTTTCCTTACATCCAATAGAATCTCTAGCAATCTCGAAAAGTCTGCTGTTTGAGCTGTTGCAGCACTAGGACCAGCCGAGTCGATTCCAAGAGTTTTGAGAATAGAGGGATCTTCAGCAGATTGTCCACCATGACTATGAGTGGATGCTTCAGGATAATGAGAGGCATACACATCCTCTAGATCTACTACAGAACGACTCACATCACTAGTAAAGATAGATGAAGAAATACCTTGTTGTCCAACAGCTGCCCCTGTTTGGTTGCCTTCAGGTGGAGTTGGAAGGATTTCTTCTTGTTCAACTTCAGCTTCAGAATGATGCATGTCAGCAGTTCCTACCATATCAGGTTCACTGGACAAGGAGACAGCCAAGGTTGGCTCAAAGGAGTCTTTTTGACCCTGATCTCTCTCTTCTTCTCTATCTTCTTCTTCTTCTCTTCTTTCTTCCTATGTCCTCCTCTATTCTTCATTTTCCTTCTCTGTCTCTTCTCTCTCTTTTTCTCCTTCTTCTGGCTCCTCTCTTGTCTCTTGAAAGCTAACAAAACTCTTCAAATTTCTTAAGGTTGAAAGAGTCATTTCGTCCTCATCATCATCTTCATCCTGCAAGATGAGAGTTCTCTACCTCTTTACTGGAGCATCCATGGGCTCCTTGCCTTTCCTTTTGGCTGTAGTAGAGTCTTGTCTTGCTTTAACAGGTGACTTCTTCTTCATGTGCTCTAACACCTTGTTAAGCTCTTTCAATCGCATCTTTGTGACCATTTTAAATCCAATCACCATAGGAGAAATTTTAGAATGTCTTGATGAGAGCAAAATAAAGAAGTTGACCCTTTTCTTTCACCACTATCTTGTACATGTGAAACATGATAGTGTGAGGTAGAGAGAATTTGTAGCCAATGTTGATGGCATGCATGAATTTTGCTTCAGACCGAGACACATCGGTCTTGGATGTTGACTTTGGCCGAATGTAGTTGATCACGATTTTGTGCAGCAAGATGTTGGAGGCATACATCCTAGAGTAGGATATCTTGCCTTCAGCATCCCTATCTTTCACCAATGACAGAGTAGCGTGAGCAACGGAGACACTAATTGGTTGGAAACACGCTCTTTCCACCCCAATTAGGTCAGCCAATGTATCCATATCCACCAAAAACTCCTTATCCCTCACTGTGAAAGAGAAACTATTTGCATTCAAGAAGGATAAGTTTGAATAAAAGTAAGTTGTGAGTTCTAGATAAGCAGGAGTAGATTCAGAACAAAAATGCTCCAAATGCAAAAGAGCAAACTTCTCTCGCAGATTTACTTTCACCGAATTAAGAAAATCAAAATCAATAGTCCTAGGGTTCATGACCCCTCTCTTCATTAGATCCAAATAAACTCTCTTGTGATTCTTTGATAAAAATAGACTAGATCCATCACAAACAACATTTGCAGCCACTCCTGTTCTAGGCTGAAAATGGGTAAACATACAGTCATTGTCATCATGTCCTTGTGGTTGATTAGCAGTTCCAAAACGTGGGTCACTAGGAAAATTAGCAAAGACTTTTCCAGCCGATCCCTTTTCTGCAATACACATCTTCTCCATATCGCGCAGAAATAGAGTTTCATTCCTGTAGCCTCTCTCTCTCATGAATTCATCAATTAAAGACATAGCAGTTCCTCTGCTTTTCAAACAAGAGTAGAGTTTAAAAGCAACCTTAGAAGTTAACATTCTTACAGGTTCAACTCCTTCCAAAATTTCTTCTTCGGGTTGAGTCGGTGGAGGAGACTGACGCTGTTGAGAAGGTTGTTGCTAACTTGGTCGCTGAGGTGGAGAAGAATCTTCTTCATAGGCTAGATCGAAATGCGTAGGACCCTCAAGCATGTGTTGCGGTCCCCTGCTTGCAATTCTCGAAGACTTTCTTGAAGACATTGTCTCTCTGAGGGAGAGATTCATAGACTTGCTCGAAAAGGTGAAAACTTTTTGGATTAAACAACGGTAAAAGTAAAAGCAAGTGGAAGTTCAGTAATTTATGGTTTGAGAGTGAAGACTGAAGAAGAGGAATTTCAATAGTATATAAAGCGAGTGAAGCGGAGTAAACGAATCGTCACAAGGAAAATTTTAGAAATGCCTTTTCGAAAGATAATAACTGCCTTTTTGAAAATAAATAATTGCCTTTTTTGAAAATGGGTAAATACTATAAATTTAAAAGAACTTGGAAAGATCATTTCAATCAATTAGTGATTAATAAATAACTGTACATTTTCAAGTTTTAACCAAAAATTAAATTACTAGTACCGAAATAACTTATAGTCATAACTCTTGGTCTTTTGAGTCTAAGCACCTTCAAACTTTACCTCTGTGTTTGAGCTCCTTCAAACTTTAATGGATAAAGGATGTGAAGTTCAGTCTGGTGCGAATAGACTTAAATAGGCTTTTCTCCAGTGGCTTTGTAAATATCTGCAATTGATTCTTTGAATCATAACTTCTCAGAATCATAACTTCTCAATTTTGAACATGATCTCTAATAAAGTGATGTCGAATCTCTATGTGCTTTGCTCTTGAATGAAGAATTGGATTCTTTGTGAGATTAACTGCGCTAGTGTTGTCACATTTGATCTCGGTGCATGAGTCTTCAATTCCAAAGTCTCTCAGTTGTTGTTTTATCCACAGAATTTGAGAACAACAATTTCCAAGGGCCACAGCTAGTAAGAACACCTAGAAGGGGGTGAATAGGTGTTAAAGAATTTTTGCGAGACTTAACAACTTAATTCAATTTTTGAGAATGATAGACTAAAGATGCAAAAGACTACAAACAATTATATATGACTACGGATTAAGGTAAAGAGTTTAGGGAAAGAGAATTAGAACACAAAGTTTATAGTGGTTTGGCTTAGACCAAGCCTACGTCCACTTTCCCGTACTGACAGCCCACTGGCTGAATTCCACTAAGAACAAAAAGAGATTGTATAGTCTCACGTCCTTGATTCCACAGCGTAGAAACTCTACCACACTTCCTCGAGGTCTCACGAGTTTTTAATTTCTCTTTTGAGTACAACTTAAGCTCAGTAAATAAATCAGCAAAGAACTAGGAGCTTCGGACTTTGAACTTTTTCTTTCACACACTCTCGAATAATTTGAGTGTCTTCCTTATATACTCATTCATGCCAATATAACCGTTGGCAGCTTCCAAAGGAGTTCTTCTAATCTACCCATTGGACAAAATCAATTAGAGAAATCTCGAGTTAATTAAAGAATGTGATGATAGCCCACCAATCCTGCTCGTTCATACAATCAAGATTTAGGTTTCCATAAATAGAACCTTCCAAGTATACTTCACCAATCAACAGATCTACTTATCCAAATTGATTTCAATCAGAATAATTGATCACAAGATGTTATCTCCAGCCATGAGATCTTCTTCAACCGTACAAACCAAATCCTTAAAGATATACTTGCATCTGGATAGGTCTTCTTCATCAGATAAACCTTTTCTTCATCGATCTGGAAGATATTAGTGAGAGTAGACTTTGAATCTTGAGTTTAGAGGTCTTCAGACTTTGACGATAAGACTTTGACAATAAAGTCTGCAAGTCTTCGACTAGGCCCGATGAAAACATTTTGTCAACTTCAAAACAAATATGGAAGTTTTCTCCAACAATGCTGAGGTACTATTTCCGAGCACATGAGGCCACTAGAGATGCCATCTACTAGGCTCTAGAAGAACATGAGCATAATCAACCAGGGTCAATTTACTTCTCTTAAGACCCTTGATACTTTGGAAAGACATATTTTATCTAGATAGCGCATATCATTAATACAGTGACTCATTTGAGGATCCTAATCTAGTTGTGCACCATGGACCTATCATTAAGTTCAGGAATTTTCCCAGATTGTCAATGGGTGAGCGTTATGCTTTGTCATCATATGTAGGAATGTTCCTAGTTTATTGTGCTAGTGTCCCTTTAAAATTATCGGTCTCGAATAAAATAATCTATCCCTAAAATGTATTTTTGAAAATTGGTCATATGTAATGGCCATTTAAGGCCTTATGCAATTTAGGTAATGCCATTGCCTAGGTTATAACAGGCAATGAAGAGCTTCAATAAAATGGTATTGAACCTCCAGAAAACCTTCATATGTTCTCCTATCATGTTCTTGTAAACTTTGTCATTCTCTAGGCATATTGTTATTTGAAGAATAGGAATAAATCTCAAGGCATATTGTTATTTGAAGGATAGGAATAAATCTTTGATAATGTGATACCCTTCTTTGTGGTGAAGCAAGTATTCCCTCCATTTACTAGTCCAAGTGATCCTGAGAATCAAAGAGCTAAACTAATATTGAGATTTTCTAGTATCAAGGTGACCATTTTAGTGAGATTTTAAGACTAAATCAGTCCTATTTTGATTGCCGAGGGAAGGGCCTCTGTATTGTGATGGCATATTGATTTTAAATCTTATTTTTCTTGGTAACTTTATCCCCTAAGGGTGTGCAATCGGACGCTTAAACCAGGAATCGTTTGGACCTAACTGGATTAGAAATGATTATTTTTTTATTTTGTTCCAGGGAACAATTTCTATGCATTTTAAGCCGTTTGGTAAATGTCTAAAATTTCTAATTCTTGAATAGAATTGCATTTGGTATTGTGCTTAAAATTTCTTACTCCAAATCATTTTCTTTTATTTTTTAAATAATTTTTTTCTTTTTACTTTTTTTCTTTTCTTTTCTTTTTTTCCTTTCTCTCTCCTATTCTTCTTCTTCAAGTAGCCGGTCGTCGGTCGACAATTGGCCGAGACGAGGGCCGGCAACCTCACGGAGCGTCATCGGCCCTCATCGGCCGAGCCTCAGCGCAGGTTGGGCGAGGCTTGCTGGCCACCAGTAAGGCTCGGCCTCGCCAACCTCGCCCTCACTAGATCTGGCGAGGCTCGCCCAGCCTCGTCGGTGGTTGGGCTTACTTCCGGTGAGCTCACCAAACCGGTTGCTAGCGATCGGCGATGGTGGACAGCGGATGATAGATAGCGGTGGACAGCAACCGCAATGGTGGAGTAGATGAAGAAGAAGAAAAGGGAAGAAGAAGAAGAAGAAGAAGAAGAAGAAGAAAGAGCTTGATTCTTAGATTTGTTCCCAGGACAAGAATCAATATTTTTTTTATTCTTGATTTTGTTCCAAATCTACTTCAAGGAACAAAAAATTAGAAATTTGTTCCCGAGAACAAAAATTTTACAAAACACGATTTCAAAACTACTCCCGAGAATAAAAAATTAGAATCTGGCATTGTTGAGATGGTCACCAAACAGGCCCTAAGTGCATCGATTCAGTTCCCAATTCCATCAAATTAGAACCGGTGATGGGTAGTCTGTTTCCCCGTTTTAAGGTGGGAATTGGATTGACCGGACTGATATTAAAAGCCTCCAATTAACTCTAAGCTCAAATGAGCCTAGCAAGAATAATAGCACACTCATAAGAGAAATAAGTTGAGTCTAGAGAGAGTAAAAGCCCACAACAAAAGGAAAGTTCATGCCACTAAAAAAGAAACCGGCTCTCTCTCTACTCTTTCCCTCACGTCTGCAAACATAAAGAAAAAAGGAATGCGTCAGCAAAGCAAATTGAAGGAAATCAAATGCACGTGGAGACAACACCATAATAAAATCCACAGTCTCTCTCTCTCTAGTTTCTCTCTCCCGATTCGTTTATTTCGTTTAGTCGGACAAGGAATTTTGTAGAGCATATACACTCTGTGCCAAAAAAAAAAAAAAAGAGGAAATCCTCTCTCTACCAATTTCGTTGGACTGCTCGAGAACCAAACTAGACCGATTCCGGGACTAGGTGATTCGGTTCCTAATTCCAAAAAGTGGGAATTGGTCCTCTTGGTTTGACTCTTGATCCCTAAGTGGGACCAAATTGGACCGGGACTAATCATCCCGATTGTCCTCCATTAAGTCATGTTGTTATCCATGTTATTTCATGCTTTTCTTAAATTCAAAGTTATATATTATTTGGAAAAATCGAACATATCTTATAGCATGAAACTTTTATGTATTCCAAAAGATGAATTTGTCATACATCAAATCAAATTTAATCAAGTTAACATATATATTTAAATAAGTATTAAGGCATTAATTAAAATGTTGAGTGACTTTATCTGAAGAGAAAAGAAAGTACCAATTTAGAGAAATTTGATGGTCGCTTAATAGAGTGGATGTTGTCAATAGCCATAGGTGACTGGTAGAGTCACCTCTCCCATGGAGTTTCTCTCTATCCCCTGTAGGTGATAGTCTTTCCAAACCCTAATCCTAAGATGTCCAGACCTCTGTCTCTCCACAATGGCGTTCCCATCAAATCCCCGAAATAGGAATACCCACAACCCATAATATCCAAGAAGCCAAAAACCAAACCCTAAAATATGGAAACCCCTCAAATCGATTGTCATTGACGCTTCTTCTCATCTTCTTACTGTGATCGAAATTGTGGTTGAATGGAAGCATGCAGAGCCTCACTTCTCTAAGCGATTGAGGCCCCACGAATTTTCCAACTGGAGCTCCCTTCAACCGAACATCACAAATCTATCCAAATCAAGTACAATGTCCTCATGATCTAATCCTGCAACAGAAAGGTAGAAAATGGAAAGTGATGAGGAAAACCATATTCGTGTAGCAACTCTTTGTAGGAGTCTAGGGCATTTATGGTCAGAAAATGATGTGGTAGCTATAAGGGAGGAAGCCCCAACAAATAAGATCATTGAATGTCAACATACTCTCTTTGGTAAATTACTATCGAGGCAGAATGTAAACTTCCAAGCATTTTACAACACGATGAAGAAGGCATGGAAACTAGAAGCAGTCGAAATATCCCAAAAAGAACCTGGGTTTTTCTCTTTTGTCTTCGAATCAGACGTAGACAAAGATCGGGTTCTAAAATTTAGTCCTCAGTCATTTGCAAGTAATCTACTGGTTCTGAAACAATGTGTACATGATATTCCTGAACACTGCTATGATTTTTCACGTTATGATTTTTGGGTCCACATTGTCGGCCTACCTCCTAGTTGGATTCAGAAGAAGTATATTCTGATGTGGCTAGAAAAGTGGGCAAAGTGAAGGAAATTTAGCTAAAGAAAAGAGGAAATATGCTCTATAAAATAGGAAAAGCAAGAGTTGAACTTGAACTTTCAGCTCCTCTTAAAACAGGGGCTCTAGTGAAGATTGGCGAAAAAAAGCTATGGGTTGAGTTCAAGTATGAACGTCTTCCTCATTACTGCTATTTCTGTGGAAAGCTAGGGCATGATGCCACTAATTGCGAAGAAATACCCTATGAAAAAACAGAATGGGTAGCAAATAGGCCAGGGAAATACGGGCCGTGGCTCAAATTAGAGGTAAGGGACAGAAGCCCTCACTAGAAAGCTTTTTATGGAACAATAATATCTACTTCAGAGGAGGAGGAATACGTACCTGATACTCCCCTCAAGTCTAATCTTGAGATTGTGGGCTGCCATGGGCCAGTTGCTGGATCTAATCGAAGCAAAAAGAGGGCAGAGAATCCATCATCAAATGAAAACAGAGCAGAAGATATGAGGGATATAGCAGCTAGAAAATCAACAGGGAAACAACCATTGTACTTGCTAGACCCGATTGACGTAGGACGGGCGAAGCAAAAGCTCTAACATGAAGGGGCCAAAGTTTATAAGAGCAAAAAAACATAAGAAGATTGAAGAATCAAACTTGTTAATGATAGAAGTGATGGAGCTACTAGAGACACCTATCCAGCAGGTGAAAGAGGGGAATGATTGGGCTTTGGTGGCTAGCCCTAATAAGCCACCGGTGACATCATGAGGATTTTGAGCTTGAACTGTCGGGGGCTAGGCAACCCCTTGACGTTCCAAGAGCTTCGACCCTTAGTGGCTCTAGAAAGGCCTAATGTGGTTTTCTTGATGGAAACCAAAAATAAGGAAACCATGGTGGAAAGGGTAAGGAGGAGACTTAACTATCAGCAGTCCTTTTTGGTTTAGCCTAAAGGAATTGCTGGGGAACTAGCACTCATGTGGAGTGAAGAGTCTAAAGTGAAAGTGAATTGCGGCTCAAACTACTTAATAGATACAGAATGTGAAGATCCCAATAGTGGTAAACTCATGAGGATTACCTTCCTTCATGCTTCAACAAACTACCAGGAGAGAATCCAGTTATGGCAACAACTACGAGGTTTTCATACAACTAATCGACTGCCGTGGCTTTGTATGGTAGACTTTAATGATACTTTATATAATTGGGAGAAGGAAGGCAAAAGGGAGACTGATTATTACCAAATTGCAGCTTTTTGGGATATGTTAAATGACTGTTCACTAATGGATATTGATAGTAAAGGCTGTAAGTTTACATGGACCAACAATAGAGAAGGGGAAGAATTGGTGAAAAAATGATTAGACAGAGCTATATGTACTATGGAATGGCAACTTACCTTTCCAAATGCTGAAGTTTTAGCATTACCAGTGGTGGGGTCGAATCACAACCCCCTTATACTCTCCTTATATCATGTTCATGGCAAAAGGAAAAGAGATTTCATATTTGAAGCTTATTGGTTAGATGAAAAGGAATGTAGAGATGTTGTTATGGATACTTGGATTGGAAATTATCAAGATCACAGAAGATTGCCATAGAAAATTCAGCAAGTAACAAAGGCACTAGCTGAATGGAGCAAAAAGAAATTTTCTACTGCATCATATCAAATAAAAGAACTCAAAAAGCGCCTAACGGATGTTACAAATAGCAACTCCTGAGAAACCAGCAAGGAAGAAATTCAGAAGTTAAAAACAAACATTGATCAACTATGGAGGCAGGAAGAGATTTATTGGGGACTAAGGTCTCGAATCAATTGGCTCCAACGGGGAGATAAGAATACAAAGTATTTCCATGCCACTACAATTCAGAGGAGGCAGCGAAACAAAATAACAATGTTGAAAGTTGATGAACATAATTGGAGTAGGGATCCCAAGGTGCTTAAACAACACATTATGGACTATTATCAGTCTCTCTATGACTCGATGGGACCAAGGAATCTCCAACCTATATTAAATCAATGTCAAACAGTTGTAACTACAGAGATGAATGAATTCTTGTTGGCTGATATATCTGAGGAGGAGGTGAAAGAAGCTGTTTTCCAGCTAGGCTCCATAAAGGCTCCAGGACCAGACGGTCTAAATGGGCAGGTCTACTAGCACTTCTGGGATGATATAAAAATTGATGTTATGCTTAAGGTCCAGCAATTTTTTCAGTCAGGTAATCTTGATCCCATTCTCAACATGACATACATTGTTCTTATACCAAAAGTTAAAAATCCAGAGAATATTAGACAATTCGGACTAATCAGCCTATGCAATTTCAGCTATAAAATCATATTGAGGGTATTGGCAAATAGATTAAAACAATGGCTTCCACATATAATATCACATGAACAAAGTGCTTTTGTTCAAAGTCGCCAAATCCAAGACAATATCCTAATAGTTCAAGAAGTGCTACATCAAATGAGAATCAAGAAAAGGAAAAAGAAATTTCAGGCAATATTGAAACTGGACATGCAAAAAGCATATAATAGAGTGGAATGGGACTTTCTTCGAATGAGCATGTTAAAGATGGGATTTTCTTATCACTGGGTTCATTTGATTATGCAATGCGTGTCAACAGTTTCTTATAATGTGAAAATCAATGGAGAGCAAATAGAGTATTTTTCTCCTACACGTGGAATTAAACAAGGTGATCTACTATCACCCTACTTATTCATATTGATAGCCAATGTACTCTCATGGATGCTACACAAAGCCTTGGAAGACGGAAGCATTAAAGGATCAGATTAAACAGGTATTGTCCTACACTATCCCACTTGCTGTTTGCTGATGATGCTATTTTCTTTATGGATGAGATTGTTAGAGAATGGCAAAGTTTGGCGGATGTACTAAATCAATATTAGCAAGAGACGGGTCAAGCAATTAATCTGAATAAGTCAGGAATGTTCGTCAGCAATGGCTACCCACAGGAGTTGAAAAGGAATATGACACGAAATGTGAGTGCCAAGCATTGACAGGACTGGAAAATACCTTGGAATACCATCAGACTGAGGCCAAACAAAAAAAGACATGTTTGCATGGATTTTGGCAAGAGTGAACATGATGCTAGCGGGATGGAAAGAAAAATACCTGTCTAAAGCTAGGAAGGAAATCTTGATCAAAACTGTTGTGTAAGCAACGCCACGATCGCAATGTCAATCTTCAAGATACCTATATCAGTTTGTTGAGCAATTGAGAAAAGAATTGCAGCATTTTGGTGGAAGCAAAATGAAGCGAAGAACAACATGCACTAGAAAAAAAATGGGAGGTTCTAAAGTCCAGAAAAGACAGGGGAGGTTTAGGTTTTAAAGACCTAATTACTTTCAATAAAGCAATGTTGGGAAAGCAGGCGTGGCAATTATCCCAATCACCTTTAGCATTATGGAGCAAAATCCTAAAAGGTTTATATTTTCCTAATGGAGTCTTATGGAAAGCAAACAGAGGTCAAAGACCATCTTGGGGATGGCAGAGTATTCTAATGGGACGTGAAGCCATTGCACCAGACCTAAGATTGATTGTGGGAGATGGGAAGTCCATTAACATTCGTCAAGATCACTGGCTATCACAAGGAGTACTAGGAGGCTCAGAAAACAGAGAAGATCCTCAAACAGTGGCTGATTTAATTGATGAGGAATGGGAGTGGAAAGAACTGCTATTAGACCAAATGTTTGAAAGAAGAATTGTAAACGAAATCCTGTCTACACCTATCACTATGCAGCCAAAGGCAGATAAATTGATTTGGACAGGCAACAAAAATGGGAGCTACACAGTTAAAAGTGGTTATAACAGCGTCAAAAACAATTCCTCATAACAGGACAGAAACAGAGCTTCATCCTCATACCAGCCTCCCCGGGTCCTATGGACAAGAATATGGAACCTATCAATCCCCCCCCCCCCCCAAACTGAAAATATTTCTGTGGAGCCTATGTCAAGATGCAATACCAACCAAAGAAAAACTCTACCGAGAGGAAGATCTTACCTAACCCGCTATGCCCTCTCTGTTCTAAATACCCCGAGACAGTCGAGCACATCTTCTTTACTGCAAAATAGTCCAGAGAATATGGTTAGATCCACGATTAAACCTCAGCCACAGTACAAGCACGGTTACCACGGTGGACAAATGGATGGTGGAATTTCTAAAAGCAAAAACATACTCACTGATGAAGAATTAGTCACGGAGGTGCTTTGGCAAATCTGGAAAAACAAGAACAATTTGGTCTTCCGGGACGGGGGAGGGCACAACCCGAGGCATTAATCGAAACGGCACTCGCACAAAAACAGAGTTATCGGCGCTGGAATTCGAGCAAGAGAAAAGAGATGAGAGAAAGGAGAACCTACTGCTTGGCGGATAGCGCCAAAAGATCCAGATCTGAAGTTGAATGTGGATAGCTTGTGGGTAGAAGGAGAATCGCTCGGCTCGATTGCGGGCATCCTTCGTGACTCCAACGACATCATGGTAGATGGTTTGCCAAAGAGATTCATGCGTCTTCATCCTTGCAGGCAGAAACCCTAGCCCTACGACAAGGTTTGCTTCTGCTGAAACAGAGGGAAGCACTTCACGTGGGAGAAGTACCTGAGCGAGAAGGAGTTTCCTTTGTGAAAGTGATAGCCGCACGCTTGTCGAATCCATTGGGGCTGGGAAGAAGCGCCATGGGCCGTGAAGGACCAAGTACGGGAATGCAAAGAACTTTTGGCACAACTAACCAAAGCAAGAGTCACCTTTTGCCCGAGAGAAGCCAATCATGCCATAGATTGGGTTGCAAAAAGGCACTCCGCCTTAAACTTCTTCCTCCAAATTGGCAGCGAGAACCACCCACTCCCCTTTGGACTATCTTGTGTTCTGATTCCAACTTATCCTTTCCATGTAAAGCTCGTCGTTTTTAATGAATGAATGAAGCACTATTATCGACCAAAAAAAAAAAATAGCCATAGGTGGTTTGATTTTTTTTTTTTTCTTTTATGTAAGGCATATGAAATGTGCAAGAAATGAGACAAACACCACATATCCAATTGCAGGATCTTGTATATTTCCATACTGGATTCTACGTAGGTATTTTCTCTGGACGAGATTTATAAATAGAATACTACCACAGAAAATGGGTTTGTTTTTTTTTTTTTTTTGGGCAAGCAAAGAAAGTTTGGATCGGCTCTATGGCTTCAATGTTACGTAGGAATGATAGGATCTGCAAAGTGACTAGAAAGAAATTTTACAACCACGTCGTGACATAGCTTTATTCTCACAACACTGTACTTTAATTAGAAAAAAAAAACTTATCCCACTAATAGTATCATTAATATATCAGGTTAATACTTAAATATTAACTGTGTATAGTCTATTGACCTAGACATATTTTTCTGTAGCAGTCAATAAACCAAAAATATCCATTAATTTTTCTTTAAAAAAATGTTTCGTTATGTAGCCATCTGATTTTAGCCAAATAACATCAGGAAAAGTTCAAGTGAAACTATTGCTCTTGATATTAGCTCACTGGAGAAAAGCAACTTTTTGTGCTCCTATCAGCTGGAAACCAAGATACGTTCAGTGCCATTTCCTTGTCCAAATCGTCGTGTGCAATTGATGACGACTTTGACCTGCAAAGCAAAGCAACGACTTGCACAGCCAACTCATATCTGTACGATCCGAACGCCCCTGCAAAACGATACTGACCTAGACCTGAAAAGCTAAGCAGCGACTTGCGTGGCCGACTAATGTCTCTACGATTTGAACGGCCTGCAAGCTTTAATGATTTGGGTCAGGAACGTGATTGACGTTTTGATGTTGCAAGTCGTTGTAGGAATTTCCAAATTGATTTGAAACATAAATAGAGATTTGCACGAAGGATACAATTTGTTTGTGCGTAACAAAGTTCTCTTAAACTCTATGAATTGGTGAAAAAGTAAAAGTAGGATTCTTAATAAACAATATAGTTTGATTGATATTAATTTCTCAACTACTTTGGTAGATATAGTAAATTAGTTAAAGTTTTCTTTGCTGAATATAACAAGGTAAAAATGGTACAGTCATAACCGAAGCTATTATTGGAGAAACAAAGTAGCAATATAACGGCAAAAGACTATAAAAGATGTCTCTGTCTGTTAAACATCAACCAATTTCGTATGAACTTCCATGAAAAAAGTGTCAATTTTTGTGTGCCTCTAGAAGGTCATAGCCAACTCATATCTCTACGATCCGACAGGATGCTGACCTTGACCTGGAAAGCCAGGCAGCGACTGCCAAGGCCAGCTGATGTCTCCACGATTTATGGCGAGATTCCGAGTTTGAGGTTCGCTTTTATCAGGCACGCGATTCACATTACGATGTTATAATTGGTGGTGATATGAAACGTGAATAGTGACTTGCACTTAGGATTCAATTGGCTCATGTGTAATTGGTTCGAGAAATCCAATGACTGAAAATGAGAAGTCAGTTTTCTCAAATTCAGGGTTTAGGTTCAGATAGCGGGAAATCTTAAAACCCCTAATGCATAATCACGGATATCTTTTGATTGATAAACCATATCTAGAGCCAAAGGTAGAGCGGACTAGCCCATAAACAACCCTACTTTCATTTATTCTTTTGACTTAATAAGAGACTGGGCTCTTGCCCTTTATTGATGGATCCCGACCTGTTAAGAAAGAGCTTTCAAGGCTTTCAAAAAAGTCACTTGCTTTACTCAAATAATGATTTCAAACTAATGAATTTTCCCTTGCAGCAATTGGATAGCTGGGAAGACTTCACATATAGGCTAGAAAAGAGGGTTAGCTTTCTTTGGTGATTATAGAATTATCATTTTTAAAAGTACTTGCTTAATCAAAATATATATGGAAAGCAAATAGGATAATTGTAATTGGCCTAGGATTGCTCATAGTAAAGAGAATGAGACTAATAAACAGGTTTACTCAGAGATACTTTCCTAATCTTTCTCCCACTGGTTGGTACGACATCTAGGGGAAATGGCAACTTGTACTTCCCAATCCTCTGCCTCGCCGCGCCCCTTCTCTCTTCTACCTACCTATCAGTCGCCCTTAATGGAAACAAAGAAATAAGTAAAAGTAGGATTCATGACAAAGTAGATACAGAAAAATAGTTCAACTTTTCTTCACCGAATATAATAAGGTAAAAATGGCACTGTCATCATAGAACTGTACCCCACAACTCTTATCAGATAATTAAAGTAGGAATGTATCAACAAGAGACTTTATAAAAGCTGTCTCTATGTCTTATTAAATTTCAAACAATCTCGTAGGAAATTCAATGAAAAAGGTTCGATTTTGGTGTGCCTTTCGAAGGTGGACCCTAAAGCATGCCGTTTTACTAATGACGCTTTTATGAGAATTTCGCCAATGATGTTGACTGAGGTAGAAACGTGAATTTGCATGATGAACCCATGTTTTTTATTTTATAATTATTCTGTGATTTTAAATTGTAATTTCAAGCTTGCATTCTACGCAATCTCTCATAAACTTAAGTTTTTTTCAAGTTTTAGCTCATTTGGTGTGTGAAGTTCTAAACAGATACAAGAAATTAATTCATATGAAGTTTCATACCTTAGCATATAACATGATTTGCAAAACATGTTGCTGCTTCTAGCTAAAAATTTTTGTGGGAAATTTCAATGGAGAATATGGTTAGTTTCCTCATTATGACATGATGTATAACTCTCCACTTCTTAACTCATCCACAGTCAAGATAATCTGAATCCATTTCACCCTTACTGTCTTTGATAAAGAAGTCTTCTTCGTCTACTAGGAGTGACAAGCTGAATCGTTTGGCCGACAAAAAGAGAAAAGATCGGAACTGTGAACTGATATGGAGTCGCCGTGTGAAATTGGCACTAACAAGATTTAATGGTAAAGTACTCTGCTTTTGGGTACAATTCTGCTACAAATCAGACTGATGGAGAGAAAAATAATTGAAATGCGTTTATCTATTTTGAAGATCATTTCAACTGTCAAAGGAATCCCATACCTGAGAACTTCTTTTTGGGGAAAAAAATGATTTTTTCAAATGTAAGTGTTGATGCCTAAATTTTAATTAGTTTTTTTTTTATTACTTAGTCTCTTTTAATGTTTGCTTTTCCTTTTTTCAGATAATAAATAATAAATAATAAAAACAACAAAAACAAAAGAAAACAAAAAATTGGCAGCCCCCCTCCTTTTTCTCTCCCCTTCGTGAGCCTAGGCCCAGCTTTTTTCCAGATCCGGCTCGGCCTCTTTCTTCCTTCTCCGCCTCTGTAGTTCACGCGCATCAACACCGATGCGCGAAGGACAACCTACGGCCGAGGAGGGTAGGCCGACATCGGCCGGAGATGATATAGATCTCAGGCGCCATTAATGGCTACCTTCAATGCCGAGCATGCTTCGTTAGATAAGCTCGGATGGGACGCCAGTTCAGCCGAGGAAAATCAGTCGGCAAGCCAACAGCTGGCGATCGAGGCCCTCCGTCGACCGGACCCCCCTCGCCTATAAATAGGTGGTCACAAGCTCCCCCAAGAGGCACGGCAAACTCGGAGATCTTCCCTTTAGAGACTTTAGGGGAGAATCAAAGAGCAAGCAAGCGAGAGATTGGGTCGCGAAGCTCGAACGACCTCCCTCCGAGAGACTTTGGGGGAGGCCGACGGCAAGCGAACCCGGAGAGAGAGGGTCGAGGTCTAGATCTGAAGATCTGACGGTGAGGCTCTGCGAAAGGGCCAGATCCAATCAGATCTGGGAGACGACACCGCTTCACCGAGCCATCACAGCCCCGATGCTGACTAGCAATGCCCCCGCACCATGCTCCCTCTACGAGATAGGTATCAACCACCGCCCGCCATTGCTTTTCCACCCAAAACCCTGGTCGCTGCCCCTGCCCATCGCCGATCGAGTTGTCGCTGTCGCTTCCCCCTACCTAAGACCCTAGTCGTGTCCACCGATTCCCCCGACGTGAGCCTCACTTGCTACTGCTCTACCACGACGTCGCCCTTGTCGAACGGCCTGCCGTTCAATGCAACACCATCCCTGTCAGGCGGCCAGCTACTGTCCTCAAGCCCGTCGTTGCCATCATTGTCGCCGTCCGACCACCCAGTAGCTCCTCGGCCACCCTCGTCAGTGCCGCGAAGACGCGGGCAAGGAGAGGGGCACCTGTCGGGTCTAAACTGGGTGGGGTTTGCCCCCTAGTCGAGTTGGACCCAGATTAAGCGTCCGGGTAGGGTTTCCCCAGTTTTGGGCCTGCGCATGTGGGCCGGTTAATCCTTGGGTTGGTTTTTCTTAATGAAGATGGGCCAAATCAGCGGGCTCTGCTTGTGTTTTTTTTTTTTAAAAAAAAAGGAGGAAAACAAAGCAAAAATCCCGAGCCGGGCCTGCAACGCAAGCCCGTCCGGGTCTTGGGCTCATGGCCCGGGTTAGACCCAACCCGGGGATCTGACTCAGGTCGCATTTTAATATTATATTATATTATATTATATTATATTATATTATATTATATTATTTATAAAAAATCAAAAATCAACAAAAAGTTATTTTCAAAAATCAAAAAAAAATCAAAAAATCTCATACTTTCCCAAAAAAAGGCCAAAAAGTCAAAAAAAAAGCCAAAAAAGATTTATATTTTCAAAAAAAATAGCAAAATGTCCAAAAAATCCCTTTTATTTTCCAAAAACATAGAAAAAGGTCCCAAAAATGTTTTCCTCCACAAAAGCATGGAAAATCCCTAAAAAAATCCAAAAAGCCTTAGGGTTTAAATAAGATTAGGTATCGAAAGCACATTAGTGATTAACTAGTATAATCAAGTCCCCGATCCTAATTTTTCTGGTTGCGTAGGAGCAAGTATTTCTCCCGATACTTCGCTTGGGTTTCTAATTGACCTACCCCAAATTGATTAGTGGCGACTCTGTTTCAAAAATTAACTTACAGGTTAAAAAAACTTGGACCTTTAAGTCATGAATTGGTGGACTTGGGAGAGTCCGAGCTAAAATAGACCTAGCCGAACCATTAGCCTCCGCAAGGCACCTGCCCTGATCAGGCGCCGAAAAAAAGAGGTCACGACGACAGCGACTCATTGGGGACAATTTGAGGACTTAGGCTGTTTTATCTTGTTTAAGGATTTTACTGACTTGTCTTTGTCTTTTTCTTTATGCAGGTCAGTAACTTAAAAGTTTATTTTAATTTTCGTTAAAATAGAATGTCTTGTGATTATAAACTATCGTGCATGCTTTGTTGTTCTAACACTACACATGACACACAACCTGGCCGTCGGACCTGGGTCGCCATAGGATATCTAGGATGGTGTTAAAAAAGATATGGCCTTGAACGTGAGACTGCGATGTAGAGGTTGCCTTTCTTTTCCTCAAATTTCTTTAGCCGAGGTTAAGAGGGTATGCTGCTAACGCGAGACTGTGACGGGCATATACCTTTTTAATTTCAACAAACCTTCTCAGTTAGAAATCGAGCCGCACGTCCCATACGCATGTCTCTGTGCTTGCCATTTTCTTTAAACGCAAAGTAATTTCTTTACTTTTACTTAGTCACTTTTTTGGCTCATGGCAAAATAGGGTCAGGTCATGTAACTCCCTTTCTTATATGTGATGGGAAGAATTGATATCCAGTTCATTCCTACCCCCAAGAAGGAGCTCCTCAGATGGTGGAATCAGTTAGATCAGCTTGGCCAAGAGCGTGTCAAAGCAAGCATCGGTCATCTCCTCCCGTTGCTCCAAATCAATATCCACTCTGGGGTCATGCAAGCATTACCACATTTCTGGTGCCCTGAAATCATCCACCTTCATGTTCGGCAAATTTGAACTGACTCTGACTTTGGAAGAATACAGTCTCGCCATAGGAATGCCACTAGGAAGGGAGCTTGCCAAGCCACCAGTTGGCACTGACCCTGTGGTTAGTCTATCACGGTTTCTAAAAAATCATTCGGTAAGAGAAATTGTTCAAGCCAACAACAATGCTTTCCCGCTATCATCTTTAACTTAATGTTTTGAAAAAATCAATGACCCAAAAACTAAGATCTTCCTCTTAGCGTTCTTTGGATTTATTATCTTCCCTATCGAAAGAATGCTATAAATCCTTCAATCGCATGGGTGATAAATCAAGTCATTTTGGAGCAGGATATGTGAACATGGTTTTAGCCGAAACATTTTTATCCCTTAATCGTTTTAAGGAAAAGAAAAAATCATGAGGGCCACCCCAAAAATTTTACAAATGTGGTTCTTTTCCCATATCAAAGGATTTGGGCACCTCATGCAAATATTTGAAATCAATGAATTCAAACAGCCATTGCAAAAGTTTCAAAGCTTGGAAAAATACTCTCCCAATGAGGAATATTCTCGATGGATTAACTTATTAAGAAACCCTATCCCCGAGACATTCCTATGGCAAACTAAATGGTTCATTGCAGGAGAGGCGCGCTTTGCACTTAATTATTATGACCCCATCCCATTGATGGGCCTCTCCGGAGCTACCTCATATTATCCATATAGGGTGGCTCATTAGTACAGGGTCCTCCAAGAAATCCCGCCACCACTCAAATCAGGATTGTTCCGAATCCTTTTCACCCATATGGGCTACGACTACTTGGAGGAGATCCGCATAATTCAAAATCCATGGAGTAGATGTCACACCGAAAAGATTGTCATACCTAGAAGGTTGAAGGGGCAGGAAAAAGCCCATCATGCATCCACATTCTACATCCTCAACCATATAATTCCCGAGGAGCTGCAACCAGTAATCCTCGATGTAGTTGATGAACTTACTCTGCAAGGGCGAAATGAATCTCTTGAAAAAAGTTTGGAGACAAGCAGGAGATACATATCAAAGCTAGTACGAAGGAACAAGTAGCTTCATAAGACTGGAACTTCCCATTGCATATAAAAATGGGTAGCTTGGCTTTTTTATGTGAATATTTCTAATGTGAATATTTAGGATCATTCTACCCTGTTTGAAAGGCCCTTTTGGCATTGTATAAATCCCCTGTTAATAAATAAAAATGACTCGACCATTGCTATGGGCCAGTGTTCCATATGTTTCATTGGCTTACGTTCTCTCCATTTTTTTTTTTTTTGCAATGCAGGTAATCACGACATAGTTGGATTCGCCAAAGGCTAAACTAGAATGGTTGAAGAAAACGTACCAAGTTGTATCGAGATTGTGGAAAATGAAATGAAGCAGGTCTTCAATGTGCTTCAGCAACTCTCAAAGCAGATAGATTCCATCCAAGGCAAATTGGCTCCCGCCCCAGCCTTAATCGAAGTATTGTTACCACAATCGTCTATCCGAGGTGAACAAAGAAGAGATACCGATGATAATATGCCCAAATTAGAGGATGACATGCACTAAATCATAGTTGAGAAAGGAAAGCCCAACAGTTTGTCTAAGACTAAACATGACAAACGCCTCGAGAAGCTCGAAGAGAGGCTAAAACAACTGCAAGGCCTTCAAGATCCTACTCCAACAGACCTCTCCATCTACTCTAAGGTCAAAATGCCAGAAAAATTCAAAACGCCTGAGTTTGAGAAGTATGATGGCACGACTTGCCAAAGGGCTCATTTGCAAATGTACTTGGTTCGAATGACCCAATACGTTAATAATATGCCTCTAATGATCCAGTTGTTCCAGTCAAGTCTAGTAGGTCCTGCCCTAAGGCGGTACATCACAAAAAATATAAACCTCCTTGAAACATGGAGTGAAGCGAGTGAGGCATTCCTCAAACAGTACAAGTTCATAATGGATATTACCCCTTCACGTGAGGATCTTGAGCGCACGAAAAAGAAAAAGCATGAATCTTTCAAAGAATATGCTATTAGATGGAGAAATCTAGCCGCCCAGATCAGTCCCAAACCAACTGATTTTGAACTAAGAAAAATGTTCATCAAAACCCTCCCCTATGAATACCATAACAAAATGGTGACTACGATCGCTTAATCATTCAATCAACTTATTCCAGTAAGAGAGCAGATTGAGATAGGGTTAAGGGAGGGTTGGTTCACTGAGCCTGCACCTGTCAGCAAAAGGCTCAACATGAAAAAAGATAGAGAATCCCCGGTAGATGTCAATGCAACCTACACTGCAAATATCGATCATCTCCCGACCGTTCAAACAAGCACAGGGCAACAACAGACCACCAGTCGTCAACCACCCCAGTGCTACAACAATAAAAGAAAATTCACCCCACTTCCTGGATCTTTATCACGGGTTTTGGCAATCCTCCAGAACAATAACCTTCTCTCAATTGAGCCAAAACGACCCAACGCTGAAAGCTTCTCCAGCTATAACCCGTCCAAAAAATGCGACTATCACATGGGAGAAGTAGGCCACTCGACTGACGAATGCTTCACCCTTAAGCACCGGATCCAGAACCTGCTAGATACTAAAGCTTTCTCATTCCAAACTACAAAACCAAATGTCCAAAGCAATCCACTCCCCAATCACACTGACAAGGTAAATGCAATATTCAGTTGAGAGGCCAATCAAATCAGAAATGCCAACATACCTACTATTGACATCTATCGAGGGTTGGTAGAAGCTGGGTATTATTGAAGCAATGGAATACCACCCTTAGCAACGATGAAGGAAAGGGTGTCAAGGATGATGGAGGTTGGAATAATTGTGTATGCTGGCCACACCGGCATGGTCTCTACTATATCACAAGTCGTCATCAATTGGGATGAAGAATTTGCCGCGCTAAACACAGGAAGGGAGAAGAAGGATTCCACCCCCACTTGAGGGTGTCTTTAAAGGAGCCAATTCAAGCATCGACAGCAGAAGTAGCTATAATCATTGAGATCCCTAAACCCTATAAATACGAAGGCAACAATGCAGTACCGTGGTCTTACGACCTCGATGTTGGCTTAGTCACGAGATCTAGGCGAACCTATGCTCAAGCCAATGCGCAGCCTGCCAAGCCCATCACTGACGAAGAAGCCAAGGAGTTTTTGGCCGTAGTTAAAGCCAACGAATACAATGTGGTGGAACAATTGCGGAAATCACCAGCACAAATCTCTCTGCTACAATTACTTCAAACACCTATCAAACACCAGAAATCCCTCATGAAGGTATTAAGTGAAGTACATGTCCCTGAAACAATTGAGCATGACAAACTCGAGGAGTTCGTTAGTACCATCCTTCTAAAAGATCATATGGTGTTTTCTGATGAAGAGATCCTTGAGGAGGGTAGAGGACACACCAAGGGTCTCTACATATCAGTCAAGTGCAACGCATCTCACATCGCTCGAGTACTGATTGACAATGGATCTGCTCTTAACATATGTCCACTAGCGACACTCTGTCGTCTTAAAATTGAGACATCACGGATCCATATAGCCAAGACTTTTGTTCAAGCATTCGATGGAACGAAGAAAGAAACGGTGGGAGAGATCGAGCTTGATGTTCAAATAGGTCCAACCATATTCAAAATTTTGTTCCAGGTGATGGATATCCTCACTGCGTTCAATTTCCTCTTAGGCCGCCCATGGATCCACGTCACTGGAGCAATACCTTCAAGCCTCCACCAAAAAGTAAAGTTTGTGATTGGAGAAAAGCTTATCACGGTCCGCGGAGAAGAAGATCACCGCATCTACCACGAGATGGCCATCCCTTATGTTGAACCTGGTCACAAAAAAGAATCCAGATATCAATCGTTTGAGCTTGTTTCTATTATACACAAAACTCGAGGCACTTCACCCCTTGTCCCCAAAATATTAAGCACTGCAATCATGGTAGGGAAAATCATGACCAGATACGATTTTATGTCGGGTCAAGGGCTCGGCAGGGGAAACAAAGGCATTCGTGAGCCTATCAAAGCCTTGAGGAGACCTCACACCATTGGTTTAGGATATCAGGAACAATACCAAGAAGGAAAGGCAAAAAAGAAGACCGGCCTTATATACCCACGCCTTGAGGAAACCTTCCTAGGCCATGCAAAGATTATGCATGAGGAAGAAGAAATGATCGGCATTCCAAAACAATTCAACCATGAAAGCTTGAAGTTTCCCATTGACTTAGGCATGGGTCAGAAGAACATAACTCAACCCATATTTACAAAGAAAGAAGGGCCAAACGACGTGATCACCATGGTTAGAGACCTTCTCGTAGGTGCCATTGAGGAGGAATAGATAGAAGAAACAGGCGATAACTTCTCGTTCACCTAGCTTCAGCGTCAAGTTGATGAACTACATGAGATAATATACCACTTGACAGAAAATTTCGCCCAAGCTACCCATGCACTCTGCTCTCGTCACAATGAGGAATTGGTAGCCAAAGTAAATGAAGAAGACCCTACTGACACAATTTGGCAAGGGGCTCGGCTACCTCAGTCCTCAAGAAACACGCGGCCATATTCGCCTCTTCCTAAATCAATGGTCACTATTTTCCCCATCCTCCTAGAGCAAGGAATAATCTTTAGGGAACTGAGGCGTTCTACTCCCGAGTACTTCCTTGATTATGATCCATCCAAGTACTGTGACTATCATTAAGGGGAATTAGGACATTCGCTAGATGACTGTACCATCCTGAGAGACAAGATTCAAGATCTTTTGGATGCTGGGGTATTCACGTTCCGCTCCCTGTGGCTGTGTTATGGCAAAGATGACCTCCTCATGGTACCTAGCACCCATAACATGCTCCCTGAGCATGCTAAGGAAACGCATAAATGAAAGGCAGTCATGGACACTTTGGGCCAACCAAGTGGTAAATTCAACTACTATGTCAACTATTCGATTCCCTAACGTTTCTACAATCATCATCAGAGCATCGTCCCTGATGGATGAGGAGGCATGGACGATCTGAAATTCACAAAGCTGGGAGCACAAGGAGGCATGACTAGTGACTGGTATGAAGACTTCTTTATGGGCGCCATCAACAAAGGACCATCAGGGGAAATGGGTGCTGGCCTGCTCAAGTAGAACCCTTTTTAATTCCCTTAGGCCTGCTCAAGTAGAACCCTTTTTAATTCCCTTGCATACTCCCCTATGTTGGAGCTTGTACATATTTCTTAAGTCTGGCTTGTTTTGTTTTGGACATTAGTTCCACTTAAGGAACTAACTTTTGAAATCACTCTTCCAAAATGTAAATTCGCCTACTATTAAATAAAGTTGAAAACATTTTGAGGGCATGAGGAGACACACCAAACTGGCCCGTTGATGATATCCAACCACAAAATGAAAGAAGAAATCTAAGGCTCGGTGAAGAAGAAAGATGGTTGAATCCGGGTTTGTGTCGACTACCGTGATTTGAACAAAGCAAGCCCAAAAGATGATTTCTCGCTACCTCACATAGACGTTCTTGTGGATAGTACTACTGGATTCAAACTTTTCTCTTTCATGGATGGATTCTTGGGATACAACCAAATAAAAATGAAGGAGGAAGACAAGGAAAAGATGGCATTCATTACTCCATGGGGAACTTTTCACTATAAGGTCATGCCTTTTGGCCTGAAAAACGCTGGAGCAGCTTACCAACATACCATGGTCACCCTTTTCCATGACATGATGCACAAAGAAATTGAAGTATATGTTGATGACATTATTGCCAAAACCAGACACGAAGAAGACCATGTGAAGACCTTGGAAAAATTATTCAATCGACTTCGTCAGTTCAAGTTGTACTTGAACCCAGCAAAATGTGTGTTCGGGGCAACTTCTAGCAAATTACTTGGATTCATTGTGAGCTGTGAAGGGATAAAAGTGGACCCGTCAAAAACTAAAGCGATATTTGATATGCCTCCTCCCTCGACTGTAAAAGAAATCCGAAGCCTCCTGGGATGATTAAATTACATTGCGCGATTCATTGCAGCTTACTGAAACTGCAAAACCTTTCTTTAAACTTCTCAAGAAGGATGCACAAATCAAATGGGATGACGACTCTGGGTGGCGTTTGAAAATCTAAACCGATTAC